>NC_088410.1:32293589-32442803 GCF_034236695.1 Oncorhynchus nerka
AATTCCCAATCTGGCCCTCATGCCATCATGGCCACCTAATCATCCCCAGCTTCCAATTGGCTCATCATCCCCTCTCCTCCCCCCTGTAACTATTCACCAGGTTGTTGCTGTAAATGAGAATGTGTCCTCAGTCAACCTGCCTGGTAAAATAAGGGTAAACAATGCCTTTGAGCATGAACATGAAAAAAAACCTTTGAGCATGTTGAGGTTATTAATTACACTTTTGATGGGGTATCAAAATACATCAATACAACACAATACTGAGCACCACTCTCAGTATTTTCAAGCATAGTTATGGGTGTGCTAGCAATTGTTAAGGACTGGGGAACGGAGCTAAGCAAAGGCAAAATCCTAGAGGACAACCTGGTTGTCTGCTTTCCACCAGACATAATAACCTAAAACACAAGGTCAAATCTACAATGGAGTTGCTTACCAAGAAGACAGTGAATGTTCCTGAGTGGCTGAGATACAGTTTTGACTTAAATCTACTTGGAAATCTATGGCTAGACCTGAAAGTGTTGGTGTTGCAATGATCAACAACCAATATGACAGACGTTGAAGATTTTGTTTTTAAGAATAATGGACAAATGCTGCAAAATCCAGATTTGGAAAGCTCTTAGAGACTTACCCAGAAAGACTCACAGCTGTAATGGCTGCCAACAGTGATTCTAACATTGATTTGGGGTGTTGAATACTTATCTTTTTAAGATACAGTGGGGCAAAAATGTATTTAGTCAGCCACCAATTCTGCAAGTTCTCCCACTTAAAAAGATGAGAGGCCTGTAATTTTCATCATAGGTACACTTCAACTATGACAGACAAAATGAGAAAAAAAATCCAGAAAATCACATTGTAGGATTTTTAATGAATTTATTTGCAAATTATGGTGGAAAATAAGTATTTGGTCAATAACAAAAGTTTATCTCCATACTTTGTTATATACCCTTTGTTGGCAATGACAGAGGTCAAACGTTTTCTGTAAGTCTTCACAAGGTTTTCACACACTGTTGCTGGTATTTTGGCCCATTCCTCCATATAGATCTCCTCTAGAGCAGTGATGTTTTGGGGCTGTTGCTGGGCAACACAGACGTTCAACTCCCTCCAAAGATTTTCAATGGGGTTGAGATCTGGAGACTGGCTAGGCCACTCCAGGACCTTGAAATGCTTCTTACGAAGCCACTCCTTCGTTGCCCGGGCGGTGTGTTTGGGATCATTGTCATGCTGAAAGACCCAGCCACGTTTCATCTTCAATGCCCTTGCTGATGGTCGGCTTTGTTACTTTGGTCCCAGCTCTCTGCAGGTCATTCACTAGGTCCCCCCGTGTGGTTCTGGGATTTTTGCTCACCGTTCTTGTGATCATTTTGACCCCACGGGGTGAGATCTTGTGTGGAGCCCCAGATCGATGGAGATTATCAGTGGTCTTGTATGTCTTCCATTTCCTAATAATTGCTCCCACAGTTGATTTCTTCAAACCAAGCTCCTTACCTATTGCAGATTCAGTCTTCCCAGCCTGGTGCAGGTCTAACATTTTGTTTCTGGTGTCCTTTGACAGCTCTTTGGTCTTGGCCATAGTGGAGTTTGGAGTGTGACTGTTTGAGGTTGTGGACAGGTGTATTTTATACTGATAACAAGTTCAAACAGGTGCCATTAATACAGGTAACGAGTGGAGGACAGAGGAGCCTCTTAAAGAAGAAGTTACAGGTCTGTGAGAGCCAGAAATCTTGCTTGTTTGTAGGTGACCAAATACTTATTTTCCACCATAATTTGCAAATAAATTCATTAAAAATCCTACAATGTGATTTTCTGGATTTTTTTTCTCATTTTGTCTGTTATAGTTGAAGTGTACTTATGATGAAAATTACAGGCCTCTCTCATCTTTTTAAGTGGGAGATCTTGCACAATTGGTGGCTGACTAAATACTTTTTTGCCCCACTGTATATTAGTATTTTATTACACATTTTTTAAATGTTCTTCCACTTTGACATTACAGAGTATTTTGTGTAAATTGTTGACAGAAAATGACATTTGAATCCCACTTTGTAACACAACAAAATGTAGAAAAAGGCAAGGGATGTGAATACTTTCTGAAGGCACTGTAGCTACATAGGTAACTGACATTTTTTAATTTAATTTTACTTAACCAGGCAAGTCAGTTAAGAACGAATTCTTACTTTCAATGACAGCCTAGGAACAGTGGGTTAGATGCCTGTTCAGGGGTAGAACGACAGATTTGTACCTTGTCGGCTCGGGGGTTTGAACTTGCAACCTTCCGGATACTAGTCTAGCGCTCTAACCACTAGGCTACCCTGCCGCCCCAAGCATGTTAACTGCACATAAATTAGAAGGGTTGTACATCTGGTAATGTATATGTGAGAAATACTAGTTTCAACTGGTCACTAATTGATTGATAGACAGAGGGATTGGTCATGTGGTCAGGGTGGATGAACCATGGTTGGGTGAATGGGTGTCCATCAATGCGGATCAACCCAATCAACATGCAATTGCATCTAATGTCCACTTGTGGATTATATTGATCCAGTAGCTATAGTCAATACTCTAATGGAATCGCAAGCGTCCTTACAGTCATTCATCAGCTAACATAACAGTTCCTACCCAGGATAGAGGGAAAGGACCGTAGACAGTAGATGAGACCTTCCAATGGGTCAATCAATCAACTAACCAATCATGTTGGGGTGAGCTGACTATATTAAATTGTCATAATAAGGCAAACTGTTCTAAAATTCCTAGTAGACTCTTAAAAGTGCATGATTTGAATCCAAACAGAATGGAAAATATCCAAATTTACTGGTAAGATATTGCCAGAGAAAATGACTCTTCAAGCTATTGTGTAATGACTCAGGTTGGTATATAAGAGAGAAATACCTATCATAGAATCTAGTGACTGCTGTCTTTTCTCAACCATACTGAGTCCCTGTGGTGTTTGTACAAGTGCTCCTCTCAACATGAAGCCTGAGTACAATACGTAGGAGTAGCTAGCGCTCCTGAAGTGTGCTTCAGCCAAGGTGATTATTAAAACGATTAGTGGAGATTGCTTTATTGGAATACATTTATCTCCTAGGAACAACATTATTGAACATTCAAAACCTCATTCATAATCATAAGCCAGCAAAATCTTTCATGTTCGTGTGAAGTCTGTTTTATATAGCCAAATGAAGAGGGTAATGTGTAAACTTCACTAAATAATGGTGATTTTCATGATTACACGCTTTGTGTAAGGTCTCTTCGAACAAAGGGATAACATATTGTAAGAGTGTGCTTGCTCTATGTGAAATGGGTTGCTAACTGCTGAGAGCTAGAAATTGAGAATATGGTTTAAAATCAGAATACAGTCATTTTTGCAGTTCATTTACACAGTTGCAGATGCGAAGCCATGGCAGGGCCCACCCAATCAAGATGGCATATACACACACACACACACACACACACACACACACACACACACACACACACACACACACACACACACACAGTTGAAGTTGGAAGTTTACATACACCATAACCAAATACATTTAAACTCAGTTTTTCACAATCCTGACATTTAATCCTTGTAAAAAATGCCCTGTTTTAGATCAGTTAGGATTCGGATCACCACTTTTTATTTTAAGAATGTGAAATGTCAGAAAAATAGGAGAGAGTGATTTGTTTCAGCTTTTATTTCTTTCATCACATTCCCAGTGGGTCAGAAGTTTACATACACTCAATTAGTATTTGGTAGCATTGCCTTTAAATTGTTTAACTTGGGTCAAACGTTTCGGGTAGCCTTCCACAAGCTTCCCACAATAAATTGGGTGAATTATGGCCTATTCCTCCTGACAGAGCTGGTGTAACTGAGTCAGGTTTGTAGGCCTCCTTGCTTGCACTCGCTTTTTCAGGTCTGCCCACAGATTTTCTATAGGATTGTGGTCAGGTCTTTGTGATGGACACTCCAATACCTTGACATTGTTGTCCTTAAGCCATTTTGCTACAACTTTGGAAGTATGCTTGGGGTCATTGTCCATTTGGAAGACCATTTGTGACTAAGCTTTAACTTCCTGACTGATGTCTTGAGATGTTGCTTCAATATATCCACATCATTTTCCTCCCTCATGATAACATCTATTTTGTGAAGTGCACCAGTCCATCCTGCAGCAAAGCACCCCCACAAACATGATGCTGCCACCCCCGTGCTCCACGTTTAGGATGGCGTTCTTCAGCTTGCAAGACTCCCCCTTTTCCTCCAAACATAACAATGGTCATTATGGCCAAACAGTTATATTTTTGTTTCATCAGACCAGAGGACATTTCTCCAAAAAGTATGATCTTTGTCCCCATGTGTAGTTGCAAACTGTAGTCTGGCTTTTTTATGGTGGTTTTGGAGCAGTGGCTTCTTCCTTGCTGAGCGTCCTTTCAGGTTATGTTGATGGGACTCTTTTTACTGTGGATATTGATACGTTTGTACCTGTTTCCTCCAGCATCTTCACAAGGTCCATTGTTGTTGTTCTCCCATTGATTTGCACTTTTCGCATCAAAGTTCGTTCATCTCTAGGAGACAGAACGCGTATCCTTCCTAAGCGGTATGATGGCTGCGTGGTCCTGTGGTGTTTATACTTGCGTACTATTGTTTGTACAGATGAACGTGGTACCTTCAGGCATTTGGAAATTGCTCCCAAGGATGAACCAGACTTTTGGAGGTCTACAATTATTTTTCTTAGGTCTTGGATTTCTTTTGATTTTCCCATGATGTCAAGCAAAGAGGCACTGAGTTTGAAGGTTGGCCTTGAAATACATCCACAGGTACACCGCCAATTGACCCAAATGATGTCAATTAGCCAATAAGAAGCTTCTAATGCCATGACTGTCAACTTAGTGTATGTAAACTTCTGACCCACTGGAATTGTGATACAGTGAATTACAAGTGAAATCATCGGTCTGTAAACAATTGTTGGAAAAATGACTTGTGTCATGCACAATGTCGATGTCCTAACCGACTTGCCAAAACTATAGTTTGTTAACAAGTAATTTGTGGAGGTTGAAAAAATAGTTTTAATGACTCCAACCTAAGTGTTTGTAAACTTCCAACTTTAACTATATATATATATATATATATATATATATATATATATATATATATATATATATATATACATATACTGTATACATATACACTACCAGTCAAACATTTGGACACACATCTAAGGATTTTTCTTCATTTTTACTCTGGTCTACATTGTAGAATAATAGTGAAGACATCAAACTATTAAATAACACATGTGGAATCATGTTGTAACCAAAAAAGTGTTTTAAACAGATTCTTCAAATAATCACCCTTTGCCTTGAGTACAGCTCTGCACATTCTTGGCATTCTCTCAACCACCTTCACCTGGAATGCTTTTCCAACAGTCTTGAAGGATTTCCCACATATGCTGAGCACTTTTCCTTCACTCTGGAGTCCAACTCATCCCAAACCATCTCAATTGGGTTGAGGTCGGGTGATTGTGGAGGCCAGGTCATCTGATGCAGCACTTCATCACTCTCCGTCTTGGTCAAATAGCCCTTACACAGCCTGGAGGTGTGTTGTGTCATTGTCTTGTTGAAAAACAAATGACAGTCCCACTAAGCGCAAACCATATGGGATGGCATATCGCTGCAGAATGCTGTGGTAGCCATGCTGGTTAAGTGTGCCTTGAATTATAAATAAATCACTGACAGTGTCACCAGGAGAGCACCCACACATGATCACACCTCCTCCTCCATGCTTCATGGTGGGAACCACACATGCAGAGATCCGTTCACCTACTCTGCGTCTCACCAAGAGATGGTGGTTGGAACCAGAAACCTCACATTTGGACTCATGAGACCAAAGGACAGATTTACACCAGTCTAATGTCCATTGCTCATGTTTCTTGGCCCAAGCAAGTCTCTTCTTCTTGTCCTCTTCTTATTATTTGTGTCCTTTAGTAGTGGTTTCTTTGTAGCAATTCGACCATGAAGGTATGATTCACACAGTCTCCTCTGAACAGTTCATTGTGTCTGTTACTTGAACTCTGTGAAGCATTTATTTGGGCTGCAATTTCTGAGGATAGTAGCAGAGGTAACTCTGGGTCTTTCATTCCTGTGGCGGTCCTCATGAGAGACAGTTTCATCATAGCGCTTGATGGGTTTTGCTACTGCACTTGAAGAAACTTTCAAAGTCCTTGAAATTTTCCGTATTGACTGACCTTCATTTCTTAAAGTAATGATGGACCGTCGTTTCTCTTTGTTTATTTGAGCTGTTCTTGCCATAATATGGACAAGGTCTTTTACTAAATAGGTCTATCTTCTGTATACTACCCCTACCTTGACACAACACAGCTGATTGGCTCAAACGCATTAAGAAGGAAAGAAATTCAACAAATTAACTTTTAACAGGGCACACCTGTTGAAATCAAATCAAATCATATTGTATTTGTCACATGCGCCGAATACAACAAGTGAAGACATTACCGTGAAATGCTTACTTCCAAGCCCATAACCAACAGTGCAAAATAAAGATATCGAGGCTATACACAGGGGGTACCGGTCCCGAGTCAGTGTGCGGAGGTACAGGTTAGTTGAGGTAATTTGTACATGTAGGTAGGGATGAAGTGACTATGCATAGCTATTAAACAGTGAACAGGGGGGGTGGGGGTGGCTAATTGATTAATTGTTCAGTCTTATGGCTTGGCGGTAGAAGCTGTTAATTAAGGAGCCTTTTGGTCCTAGACTTGGCGCTCCGGTATCGCTAGCCATGCGGTATCAGAGAAAACAATCTATGACTTCGGTGACTGGAGTCTCTGACAATTTTATTTGCTTTCCTCTGACACCACCTATTATATAGGTCCTGGATGGCAGGAAGCTTGGCCCCAGTGATGCACTGGGCCGTCACAGGTGGTGATGCAACCGGTCAGGATGCTCTCGATGGTGCAGCTGTAGAACTTTTTTAGGATCTGAGCACCCATGCCAAATCTTTTCAGCCTCCTGATGGGGAAAAGCTTTTGTCATGCCCCCTTCACAACTGTCTTTGTGTGTTTGGACCATGAACGTTTGTTGGTGATGTGGACACCAAGGAACTTGAAACTCTCGACCTGCTCCACTACAGCCCCGTCGATGTTAACCTTTTCCTGTAGTCCATGATCAGCTCCTTTGTCTTCCTCATATTAAGGAAGAGGTTGTTGTCCTGGCACCACACTACACGAATTGAAAGGCACTCCAGGTGACTACCTCATGAAGCAGGTTGAGAGAATGCCAAGAGTGTGCAAAGTATCATCATATTTTTTGATTTGTTGAAACCCTTTACCCTATGTTTTGATGTCTTTATTATTCTACAATGTAGAAAATAGTAATAATAAATAAAAGGCATTGAATGAGTAGGGTGTGTACAAACTTTTGACTGGTACAATACAATTCGACAAGAGACACCGTTTTCTCTCAAATGTGTAGACATTGCCCTGAGGTCACTATGGAAGGCTCATTTTGTTATGAAAGGATATAAGGATTGGAAGCATCTTCGTGTGTGTGGGGGGGTCAGGAATTCCCATCCCTTATTGATGATTTGATCAGCTGCAGCCCTGACATTTTCCCTAACAACAATAGACTACTAACGGCCATTGTCACCCTTCCTATGACTTCATGTACTGTTCAGACACTCTTCTCCAGTACACGCCATAAAATAAAATCGATCAGATCTTGCATGCTGACCACACGTCTCAACAATTTAGCCCTGTTGTCCTTTGATGACCTAAGGCTATGCCTGCGATGAAAGAGAGCAAGGAAAGAGTGACTCCAAGCTAGGTTTAAAAAGACGGGCTACACAGTTTTTGGGGAGTCATCTTGTTTTTTAACTGTAAAGGTAATACTTTTTTAAATTGCAGCTGCAGAGTTTTAAAACAGCCTATAACTCGAATATCGTTCCTTTAAATCAATGCACGAGCAAGAACTCTCTTTCAGTCTTTTTCTCTCTCCATCAACTCCATTACAAAATTGCACCCAAAACAGATAATCCTGTTCTAGATTGATATATAGCCCTAAGTGCAGTGTCTTGCGAAGGTATTCACCCCACTTGGCATTTTTCCTATTTTGTTGCCTTACAACCTGGAATTAAAATAGAGTTTTGGTGGGTTTGTATCATTTGATTTACACAACATGCCTATCACTTTGAAAATGAAAAATATTTTTTATTGTGAAACAAACAAGAAATAATACAAAAAAAGTGTGCATAACTATTCAACCCCCCAATGTTAATACTTTATAGGGCCACCTTTTGCAGTAATTACAGCTGCAAGTCTCTTGGGATATGTCTATATATGCTTGACACATATAGCCAGTGAGATTTTTGCCCATTCTTCAGGGCAAAACCGCTCCTGCTCCTTCAAGTTGGATGGGTTCCTGCTTGTGTACAGCAATCTTTACCACAAATTCTCAATTGGATTGAGGTCTGGGCTTTGACTAGGGCAATCCAAGACATTTAAATGTTTCCCCTTAAACCACTCGAGTGATGCTTTAGCAGTATGCTTAGGATCATTGTCCTGCTGGAAGTTGAACCTCCATCCCAGTCTCAAATCTCTGGAAGACTGAAACAGGTTTCCCTCAAGAATTTCCCTGTAATTAGCTCCATCCATCATTCCTTCAATTCTGACCAGTTTCCCAGTCCCTGCCAATGGAAAACATCCCCACAGCATGATGCTGCCACCACCATGTTTCACTATGGGGATGATTTTCTCGGGTGATGAGAGGTGTTGGGTTTGTGCCAGACATAGTTTGTGCCAGACATTTCCTTGATGGCCAAAAAGCTAAATTTGAGTCTCATTTGATCAGAGTACCTTCTTCCATATGTATGAGGAGTCTCCCACATGTGTTTTGTCGAACATCAAACATGTTTGCTTGTTTTTTTCTTCAAGCAATGGCTTTTTTCTGGCCCCTCTTCCGTAAAGCCCAGCTCTGTGGAGTGTACGGCTTAAAGTGGTCCAATGGACAGATACTCCAATCTCCGCTGTGGAGCTTTGCAGCGCCTTCAGGGTTATCTTTGGTCTCTTTGTTGCCTCTCTGATTAATGCCCCCCTCAAAGTTTCTGATAGTTTTAAAAAAAACAATCCTGATCTGTACTTCTCCACAAATTTGTCCCTGACCTGTTCGGAGAGCTCCTTGGTCTTCATGGTGCCGCTTGCTTGGTGTTGTTGCAGACTCTGTGGCCTTTCAGAACAGGTGTATATATACTGAGATCATGTGACAGATCATGTGACACTTAGATTGCACACAGGTGGACTTTATTTAATTAATTATGTCACTTCCGAAGGTAATTGGTTGTATCAGATCTTATTTAGGGGCTTAATAGGAAAGGATGTGAATAAAATGAAACTTTATCATTTTCATTTTTTCCATTTTTGAAACAAGGTATTTTTTTTATTTCACTTCACCAATTTGGACAAATTTGTGTTTGTCCATTACATGAAGTCCAAATAAAAATCGATTTAAATTGCAGGTTGTAATTCAACAAAATCGGAAAAACCCCAAGGGGGTGAATACTTTTGCAAAGCACTGTATGGATGTCCTAGCCTACCGCTTTTAGGTAATATGTTTCAATGCAGCATTAGCCTTATATCAAGTTAATTAATAATGGGTTATAAATAATAAGGTTCTAACTTACAGCCTATGTCTCTTGCTCAATTAGCAAGCACCTGCGCTCCACTGGCCTCTCCTTAAAAAATGCTCCTTAGCTCTTGGAGTCCCATGCAGGAAAAGCTAGACCAGAATAGCTTGATGGACACATTTGTTTTTTTGCATTTCTAATACCAACAGAATATTCGATCAGGGACGCAAGCTTTTTTTGGCTGAATGTTATATTTAGCAGCCAATAGAACTCACAGTGTCACACCCTGATCTGTTTCACCTGTCCTTGTGATTGTCTCCAACCCCTCCAGGTGTCGCTTGTTTTCCCCAGTGTACTTATCCCTGTGTTTCCTGTCTCTCTGTGCCAGTTCGTCTTGTATGTCCAAGTCAACCAGCATGTTTTTCCCGTGCACCTGCCTTTTCTATTCTCTTTTTCTAGTCCTCTCGGTTTGACCCTTGCCTTTTTCTGGACTCTGTACCCGCCTGCCTGACCATTCTGCCTGCCTTGACCTCAAGCCTGCCTGCCACTCTGTACCTCCTGGACTCTGAACTGGTTTTGACCCTTTGCCTGTCCACGACCATTCTCTTGCCTATCCCTTTTTGGATCAATAAACATCTAAGACTTCAACCATCTGCCTCCTGTGTCTGCACCTGGGTCTTGCCTTGTGCCCTGATACACGGGTAGTTTTAAAGAAGAGCAATAGGCTATAGCAGTTATTTATTCAGCCCCATAACCATTCAATCTTTGTGAAGAGAAGTGAAGGCCTTTTGCATATAATTCTAGTCCTATATATGATGATAAGGACAACAAAACCTATTTAATTTAACTGTTGAAAGCGAGGAAGGAATGAAGCAACAATAGTGAGAGAAATAGGAGGTAGGCTATTAATGTTAGGGGAAATATTATGAAAGGTATATACAGTGCATTCAGAAAGTACTCAGACCCCTTCACTTTTTCCACATTTTGTTTTGTTGCAGCCTTATTCTTTTGAATTAATTTTATTTTTCTCCCCCTGCTTGGACTCTCAGACCATGAGAAACAAGATTCTCTGGTCTGATGAAACCAAGATTGAAATCTTTGGCCTGAATGTCAAGAGCCAGGTCTGGAGGAAACCTGGCACCATCCCTACAATGAAGCGTGGTGGTGGCAGCATCATGCTGTGGGGATGTTTTTCAGCGGCAGGGACTGGGAGACTAGTCAGGATCGAGGGAAAGATGAACGGAGCAAAGTACAGAAAGATCATTGATGAAAACCTGCTCCAGTGTGCTCAGGACCACAGACTGTGGGGAAGTTTCACCTTCCAACAGGGCAACAACCCTAAGCACTCAGCCAAGACTATGCAGGACTGGCTTCGGACAAGTCTCTGTATGTCCTTGAGTGGCCCAGCCAGAGCCTAGGCTTAAACCCGATCAGACATCTCTGGAGAGACCTCAAAATAGCTGTGCTTCGACGCTCCCCATCCAACCTGAGCTTGAAGTGTCTGCAGAGAAGAACGTTGTACCCAAGAAGACTCAAGGCTGTAATCGCTGCCAAAGGTGCTCAACAAAGTACTGGGAAAAAGGTCTGACTACTTATGGAAATGTGATATTTCCTTTTATATATATATATATATATGTAAATTAGCAAAAATGTAAATAAAAAAATGTTTTTGCTTTGTCATTATGGAGTATTGTGTGTAGATTGATGAGGGAGAGAGAAAAAAGATTTAATCAATTTTAGAATAAGGCTGTAACGTAACAAAATGTGGAAAATGGCAAGGGGTCTGAATACTTTCCGAATGCACTGTATGCCAAGCATACTAATAAAACTTGAAACTTGAAAGGGAAGTCAGTGCCTTTGGACTATCATGAAATCATTTCCATCTTCAACACCAATCCTATGTGTCTACTCATTGAAACACACAAGACAGTATGCCTGAATAATTGGGAAGAAATTTTTGACGTACCGATTCCATGGCACATGGTTTATGAACTGATACACAAAACGACGCAGGATTCAAAACTTGGAATTGTTCAATTTAAATTATTTTACAAAATTCTTGCAGCCAATAGAATGTTTTTGCTGCAAAGAGACAGAATCACAAGATCATTTGTTTTGGTACTGTCCATATGTAGTGTGTTGATGGTCACAGTTCCAGGAAAGGCTGAAGAATTGCAATATTTAACTGGAGCTAACCCTGCAGATAGCAATACTGGGTGATCTGAAAAGTCATAGTCAATTGATCAATAGTATTATAATACTTTTAACAAAAAAATACAATTTTTCAATTTACAATCTGTAAAGCAATGAGAACAGAAAGGTTCAGAACTTTTGTGAAAAGGCACAGCACGTTTGAAAAAATAAATGGCAAATAGAAATTCAATATGGATGGTGTTAAGAGATAGATGGGAGGGGTTGAATGGAGCTGAAGGTTGAGACAAAAACAACAAGACAACTAATGTAAAACATACCATTAACCATTAAACTGATATAAGTTAAGAACTTTTGTGAAAGAGCACAGTTTCAAAGATATGGAAAATAGTAATCAAAGTGGATGGACATCATAAATAGATGGGATAGGTTGAGGGTAGAGGAAGGACAGGAGTAAAAACAAACAAAATAGAACTTTTGTAAAATAGACGGTCACTAAAATGCATATAGTATACATGTAAAATCCCGCCAGCTATATATTATCCATGTCGTCATTCAGCCACGACTCGGTGAAACATAAGATATTACAGTTTTTTAAGTCCCATTTCTATTTTATTTCACCTATTTAACCAGGTAGGCTAGTTGAGAACAGCCTACCTGTCAGCAGGTCGACACATACAACAACACAGAGTTATAAATGGAATAAATAAACATACAGTCAATAATACAGTTGAAAAAAAGAAGTGTGTATATATATATATATAAATAGGCCATAGTGGCGAGGTAATTACGATATAGCAATTAAACACGGGAGTGGTAGATGTGCAGAAGATGAATGTAGAGATACTGGGGTGCAAAGGAGCAAAATAAATAAATAAATACAGTATGAGGATGAGGTAGTTGGATGGGCTGTTTACAGATGGACTATGTACAGGTGCAATTATCTGTGAGCTGCTCTGATAGCTGGTGCTTGAAGTTAGTGAAGGAGATAAGAGTCTCCAGCTTCAGCGATATTTGCAGTTCTTTCCATTCATTGGCAGCAGAGAACTGGAAGGAAAGGCGGCCAAAGGAGGAATTGGCATTGGGGGCGACCAGTGAAATATATCTGCTGGAGCGCGTGCTGTGGGTGGGTGCTGCTATGGTGACCATTGAACTGAGATAAGGTGGGGCTTTACCTAACAAAGACTTGTAGATGACCTGGAGCCAGTGGGTTTGGCGACGAGTATGAAGCAAGGGCTAGCCAACGAGAGCATACAGGTCGCAGTCGTGGGTAGTATATGGGGCTTTGGTGACAAAACGGATGGCACTGTCATAGACTGCATCCAATTTGTTGAGTAGAGTGTTGGAAGCTATTTTGTAAATTACATCGTCGAGGATCGGTAGGATAGTCAGTTTTACGAGGGTATGTTTGGCAGCATGAGTGAAGGATGCTTTGTTGTGAAATAGGAAGCTGATTCTAGATTTAATTTTGGAATGGAGATGCTTAATGTGGGTCTGGAAGGAGAGTTTACAGTGGTAGGATAGTCTTGATTGTATATATCATCCATTTTGTTTTCCAACGATTGCACGTTGGCCAATAGAACGGATGGTGGTGGAGGTTTACTCACTTGCCTACGAATTCTCAGAAGGGAGCCTGACCTCCGCCCCATGTTTCTCTGTCTTTTCTTCACGCAAATGACAGGGATTTGGGCCCATTCCCAAGAAAGCAGTACATCCTTCGCTTCGGACTCGTTGAAGAAAAAATCTTTGTTCAGTTCGAAGAGAGTAATCACTGTTCTGATGTCCAGAAGTTATTTTTGGTCAGAAGAGACAGTAGCAGCAACATTATGTACAAAATAAGTAAAATAATAAGTTACAAACAATGCGAGCGTGTTTGTTTGAAAAGTGTGAGTGTGAAACCATAGCATAGGTCTATATTATTCAGCCACATGGGCAGGTAATGTGGCTTGGCCGGTGCTGGCTGAGCCCACGAGAATCAGATCAAATATTTCAGAACTGGACAGCTCTGCACTCTTTTCTGTTCTCTGACTCCTAATATTCACATTCCAAAAAGAGAGTTGTGCATTTATTCCCATGTCTCACGAGTTCTACTGTTTAGCCTCTTTATTTTGCTTCTCGATAGAAGAGCTTTAGGGACAGGCTATGAGGTTTAGGCCAGGGCCCTGACCCGGTAGCGATCACCATTTCTCTTATAGATGAAATAGCCTAGGCCGACAGACATCATGTGGCAAAGACTACAGCCTAGAAAAGTTGTACATGTCAGAGTCTATCTAGAATATAGCGAAGGAGTCAGGCGCAGGACACAGGTGAGAGTAAAAAAAACACTGTATTTACTCAATCCAAGAACGGAACAAAAATCCCATTACAAAACAAGGACAAAACAGGACTCGAACTCCAACACACAAAAGACAATCACGCACAAAACAGAAAGGTAAACCAGAGGGTTAAATAAGGAACATAATTATGAGATGGGAACCAGGTGTGTAAACAGACAAAACAAAAGGACAAATGAAACATGGTTCGGTGGCAGCTAGAAAGCCGGTGACGTCGACCGCCCGTACGCCTGCCCGAACAAGGAGAGGGAACAACTTCGGTGGAAGTCGTGACAGTACAATAATAGTAATATTAGGGCAGAAATATGTGAAAGCCATGGTGTATGGAATTTAATGTAGCCTAGGCCTTTTTTTGTAACCAATAATTTTCCTCTAGCAAAAACGCACAATAAAAGAGATGAACCAGCAGCGACAAGCATCCAACCTTTCAGCTGCTGTGAAGTGTAGGAACTCCTCCAGTATCCCATTCTCATGCAACACACCATCACAGAAATCTGTTTATTTTCTTACCTCTGTGTTGATCTGGTCCCTCAGCCTAACATATCAGCCATAAGGGTTAGGTCTATTATTTAGTTCTGGATATCATGCTGGATGTATTTCGCAATTGCCATGATTTTAGGTCATTCAGAGTAGTCTACATCTGTTTCTCATGGAATATTTCACTCAGAGCGCCATTCATTCGCCAGGCAGGACGTTTGGGAAATGGGGAAAAATTGGAGTATACCCACTTCTCAATGCACCATGACTACACGACTGATGTTTGGGTATTTTTGCTGTATTTTGGCTGGAAAATGTTGGCCCAGTCACTTTAACTCAGGCCCAGCCATATGACAATTTCTGCCTGTGCCTCTGTACAGTTGTCATCGGATTAGTTTATGATCAGGACATGTTTTTCAGAAACGCAGCCTTGTCACAGTCAAAGATCAAATTCACCTGCAAACAAATCTTTTTCACTTCAAGAGCGAACCTGACATCTGAAAGCAAAGCATATTTTTTTCTCTGTCATCTGTAAGATATACTACTTTTTGCAAGTGTAGCCAAGTGATATGGACACTTCCGCAAAAGTCCTTGAAATGTAAAGTGAAAGTAGAAGAAAAAAACCTATACGTATTATCAAAGTAGTTTGATGCCTCAACTCATTTGAAATCCAAACAGAGAGGGTGTATTTGAACAAGACCTTTGATTCATGCATGCACACACTCCTTGATCCCTCCAGCTTAATCCTTCAATTGGCTAGGACAAGAACACTTTGACAATTTAAGACCTCTTCCCTCAAAGTATATGGAATATTCCTGTTGACCTACTACAACTTAGTCTCGCGGATCTGGAAACATGCATTCAATTAATCAGTCTTGTAACTCTCAATAGCAGTCAGTAAATATACCCACAAGGCATGAACCAATCTTCTTTGAACAGAAAAAATCAACATAGTTCAAGTTATTCAATGGAAACTTTGTGGTAGGTTGAGGCCTTTAAAGTTTTTATCAACTTTATATTCAGGTGCTTATTATTTCAATACCTCTGACCTGCTCCTCCATCTCTCTAAACTGAAGTTGAGGTGAATAACTCTTCCTAGTCAGGTTAATGGGCGGTACTCTGGACACAAACTTTACCACCACTGTGACACCTATCAATCAGTGGTCCCTAGGGAAACTGGGAGAAATAGTCTCAGGTGCAGGCAGGGTTGCCATTTTGTGCCAAATTACATAATTTAATGCCTCATCAATCTGTCCTATGTTTCGGTGCACTTGCCAGGTTCAGTCCCCGACACTCATTATCAAACATACACACCTATGACTGTCTTACATGGGGATCCTTTTCGATTTCCCGTTTTCTCTCTAGGAACCCGACACACACCGAGGTATCAGAAAAGTGTCAAACTAAACAGAACTGGGACTGATGAACACGTAGCCGTCCTCAAAACTGAGCAGACAAACATCTAGAAATGACAATGACTTTTCCTCAGGGGAGGGATATTGTTGAAGACTGGAAAACTCGCCCGTTTCTTGGAGAGAGCAGGGCGTCCTGTGAGGCGCTATCAACCAAAGGGCCACTTCAATTTGGACACACACACACACACACACACACACACACACACACACACACACACACACACACACACACACACACACACACACACACACACACACACACACACACACACACACACACTATCTGGAGCCTGTGTAATCACCAGCCAGGACAAAATAACCTCCCAAACAGAACTCTTCACACGTCTATCCCTCTCTCTTTGGAGCAAATGATTAGGAGAAAAGGGAGAGGAGGCAGAGGACAGGTCACTTGATTCTAGGGGTGCAGAATAATACAGCTGAAATTGGGTGACAATAGTTAGGCCCTCGAGGTACAAATCTGTTGCAAATTACCTCTTTTGCAGTGTTTCATCACTAATGGAGACCCAGGACTAGATCTATGTGCCAAATTGCACCCTATTCTCTATATAGTGTACTACTTTTGACCAGAGTCCACAGGGGCACGTGTTGCCAAGTGCACTTAAAAGTGAACAAGGTACCACTCGGGACGCAACTATTTTTTTTTTGCAAGGAGAAAAGAAAAGGGATGTGGTGACAGACAGTATCGAGCAAGGCAGATTGCTTCTGATGCACTGAAAACAGCAATGCCTCAGGGATGCTATGTTTTGTCCTTACCAAACAATACTTCGTAAGCAGTATGGCTACGCAGTTAAACAGGTGGTTATATACTGAGGTCCAAAAATAGTAGGACAGTGACACATTTCTGGTTGTTTTGGCTCTGTACTCTATATGTGTGTGTCTGACTGTTTGTAGGAGATTAACATTTAAATTAAGAGGCCACATTCCCTAATTAATATGTTACATATTCAATAGTTTTCCTGTGATATAATCCATGTTGTCTCATTTGAAGCTCTTTCTCCCTGCTGTCATTACTTCACTCTAACAATAAAAATATCACTGTAATCTCATGCATTTGTTTGGAATTTGAGGTTGGGGATCGCTATTTCCTGATAAACTCTGACTTTCCACATTTCCATCATACTTGCTATGCTAGCTGAGCAAGGTGAGGGATACAGTACTGGAATCTGACAGTGAGGAGATTTGCCTCAAAATGGAAGTAGTGAACTGCCCTCAGGGCATCAGGATGTTCATGTGAAGTAATAATTTACGCTTTGACTCCAGCAGCACACAAAATTAACACTAATAACAGAAGGTCGTTTCTTATTTATCTCTCTTTGTGGGTGCATCATTCCTTTGTTTCTGCTCGTCCTCTCCACATCTGACAGGAGTTTCACAATCCTCTAACGAGTCAATAAAACATTGCAGTACTTGTGGCTCCTAAGAGACCTCATATATCCGGTCTTATCAAAAACAATGTGCTAAATAGATAGTTCATACAAACACAAACACAAACACACACACACACACACACACACACACATACACACACACACACACACACACACACACACACACATACACATACAAACACACACACACACATACAAACAAACACAAACACACACACACACACACACACACATGCCATCATTTCCATAAACAAGACTTATCTAGTAGTGGATACAGTCATACAATCCCCTTACCATTTCTTTGCTTGTACAATCCACACCTCAGAACAACACCTATTGTCATCAGTCATCACCTATCAGTCATCTATCTAGAGAGCCATCACCAGAGACTCCTGTACTGAGTGTCTCTTCAACAACCGACAGCTAAGGGGGGATTACCAGTCTTCTGAAGGTTATGGCTCTCTAGATAGACCAAATCTAGACCGACCAAACGCACACGCACACAGCACAGGCTCTCTAGACTCACTCAATCACACGCACACACACACACACACACACACACACACACACACACACACACAGGAACCCAATGAATTTCCTTTAATGTAACTATTCTTTATCTCCTGCCGGCTGAGAAACCTGAGGAGATCCTTCACCGTTGCTCCCACACAATATAGCTAAATAATTACCAGCCAACATATAGGAGTCCTTTCAACAATATACCTCTCTGTCCCTGTATTTCTGTCTCTCTGTCTCTTTCTGTCTCTCTGTCCCTGTCTTTCTGTCTCTCGGTCTCTCGGTCTCTCTCTCTCTCTCTCTCTCTCTCTCAACATCTGTCCATTGACTCACTGGGCGTAACATCTGTCATAATAAAGAGATGACCCCTAGATATCAATATTACGGTGTGTTTTTATTGGGCAACATCATGTTGTACTAAAACTTTATGGAGGTCTATATTGGGTGCATGTAAGGACAGCTGCTCATTCTATCCTGACACCTCAAACAGACACAAAACGTATATCAGAAATTCTCCCAAACCTTTGCATTTCACTGATATTTCCACACCTCCTAGAGAGGAACGTATGTCTTACATATTTCTCTCTCCAGGTATGATGACTGACAAGCTAGAGAGAAGAAGAGAGATTAGCCCATTCTGTGAATCCTGCAATGCCTGTGATTTGTATTCCCTAAAAACAGCTCAAAGATACCTTGTGCCAAAAACACCAATAAAAGTAATTAAATCCAGCAACCTCATCAATCTTCCTGATGCCATCTTCCCTGCCAAAAAAACTCTCTCTCTCTCTCTCTTTTTCAGTACTAAATAAACACTGGGTGGTCTTCTGCCTAGCTGGTTATTCACCAACTCTCTCACCTGGCACGCCTCCAGAATGGGAAGCTCTGATTGGGCTGTGAAAGATGGAGAGGGCTGCGGACCGTTGGATCATTGGTCCCACCATGGAAAAACAAGGAAGTCTTTGACGAGATTGTACTGCCTCATACTGCCACCAGTTGATAGGACGCAGATAGGTGTCTGGGTTATTCATGTTGATGTTTGCGAGAGACAGGTGTAGACTGTTAGTTTTTGTTACTTTTATTTCTTGTTTTTGTTTTTGTTTTTTTCTTAAACCTGCATTGTTGGTTAAGGGTTTGTAAGTAAGCATTTCACTGTACGTTCAACACCTGTTGTATTCGGCGCATGTGACAAATTCAATTTGATTTGATTTGAGTGTCATGCCACAGTGGTCAAATGCTGTGATATATTGGGAGTTACTGTAGTGGTGTTGAGGCTATTTAGGTTCTAGATGTCATTTTGGGGATTCTTTTCAAATAATCTTGTCAAATGTGCCCTGTTTTCCCACCCAATCATCCTTGGAGGTTGCTACATAATAAATGATCTGTGTCCTGTTATCAACATTCCTTTTTATTTAAGCTTCCTCTCATTGATTGCACGACTAAATGTTAGCCTGGTTGGATTTTGATGACCTGTGCTGTTCATTGTCTTCCTCTGTTGTAGCCACGTACAGTTCAGCTTGATGAATAAGAGAATAAAGCACTACTCAGACTACTCCATGCTACTTTACAAAACGACATTTCCAAAAGCGCGTTTCATTAGGTATGTGTCTATGGGGAGAACAAAACATTATTATTCGGCACTTCTCAAATCTATTCTAGTCCCAGGATGGAGTCACGATTGATGGGGGAATATGTCTCCTGTCAGTCCCTCTTTCCATTTCAAACAACAATTTGGCGAATTGCACGTGTCTACATGATGAATGTGATCATTTGACGTGATCCAGATTCATTAAAAAAGTGTCTCACCGGAATGGTGATGGATCGGGTTGCGAGGAAATAAAACAGACTGAATCATTCGTCTGCGTTTTTGTAGTGAACATGAGGCTGTTCTTTTCAACCATAAAGGTATGCATTTCTCAGGGCTTGACTTGGGCAGGAGCTCACCGGAGCTGAGTACCGGCAATTCACACTATCTACTGCTTGAACTCCTGTTCCTCTTCTAGAAAGCAGTGTGGAGCTCCTGCAACTAAATGTAAACAGTACCGCCAACCAAAATGAGTACCGGCACCTATTTCAGTTCAAGTCGAGCACTGGTGATTCCGTATAGCTTAAGGTCAGTTATCATTACATATAACACCATTGCTGTTTTTGTGTCTCTTTGGATGCTTATAGGAGTAGGGCCTAGAGTTTGGGGCCTACTTCAAGCCACCAAACTACCAAAAACATCACCGCCAAAAAGCACAGTCCCAGTGTTGCATGTCATTCACATTGTAATGACAGATACTGTACATGAATTTCACGAGAAATGTCGTTACAACTGTTCTAGAGACCACAGTTTCAAAACATTGCCATAAAAGGACACAAATTCTCAATGTTTACCCCAACCAGAACACAGCGACAAGTCATTTGCACAATTCCGAATCCACAATCCGACCTAATGCACAGTGGCTCGCCTTCTAATTCGCTCAGGGACTACGACTTAATCACACTCATCACAGCCGCCATCCTTCATTTTGTTTCCTCGCATTAAACACTCATTTGACAGAATAGTAATCATGCAATATTTTTCTTCATCTCATTTTCTCCCCCTTGATTATAACTATATTTCTCATTGCCCCCCCCCCCCCCCCCCACCATCCTTCCGTCTCTCCCCTCAGTTGCCAGACAACCCTAGGGTGTTGGTTGGTTTATCGAGAAACTCCTCTCGTTCAGGCTGTCAACTGCCACCGCCCTATTTTTCCAGAGCATATAAACTCATTACTCTCTGCTATGAATTCAGTGACAACCAGATCTGGCTGCTGATATGATAAAAATAGCTGACAGGGATTTTAGCACAATAGTAACATTGTCTCATAGAAAGAGAGGGCTTTTGGTGAATTCCGATGAGGCCTTCCTTCGATAATTATCTCCATGTCATTCAGATGGGACACCGGATAAGCCATTTTGTTTGCAGAGAGAGTAGAGAGAAAAAAAGTGAGAGAGACAGACAGAGAAATAGGGATGGAGGGAGAATAATGATTGAGCAAAGGGACCTAGGTGATAATATTGTCTTTGGACAACCTTAGTCAATTGTGAGGACTTCATCCAGAATGTAATGTATGTTGCATTGTCTGTAGAGATCCATAGATAAAACCAATGAGATGGTAAAATTATTATCATCAATGTTTTGTACATGTAAAGATACTGCCTATTGTGCAAAAGCAGTTGTCTCAATTCAAAAGAGGAATTGGTTAATTAGGGAATAGGATCTTATCTTATCTCCACTTTAGGGCTCGGACACGTCAATAGCGTTTGCCTGCCAAACGGGAAATCCACATTAGGTTGGATGAGTCCATTACTGTAGGCCGCCATTTTGAGAGAATGACAAACGTACAGCTATTGAGTTACACAAGAAATATACTAAACAAAAATATACACGCAACATGCAACAATTTCAAAGATTAGGGGCCTCCCGGGTGGCGCAGTGGTTAAGGGCGCTGTACTGCAGCGCCAGCTGTGCCATCAGAGACTCTGGGTTTGCGCAATTGGCCTAGCGTCGTCCGGGTTAGGGATGGCTTGGCCGGTAGGGATGTCCTTGTCTCATTGCGCACCAGCGACTCCTGTGGCGGGCCGGGCGCAGTGCACGCTAACCAAGGTTGTCAGGTGCACGGTGTTTCCTCCGACACATTGGTGCGGCTGGCTTCCGGGTTGGATGCGTGCTGTGTTAAGAAGCAGTGCGGCTTGGTTGGGTTGTGTATCGGAGGACACATGCCCCTCATCCTTCATCTCTCCCGAGCCCGTAAGGGAGTTGTAGCGATGAGACAAGATAGTAGCTACTTAAACAATTGGATACCATGAAATTGGGGAGAAAAAGGGCTAAAAAATAAAAAACACAATTGTAAAGATTTTACTGAGATTTTACTGAGTTACACCACACCACATCTGTTCACAACGTTGACATCAACAAACCACTCACCCACATGACTTCATGCACGTGGTCTGAAGCCAGTTGGACGTAATGCCAAATTCTCTGAATCGACGTTGATAGAGAAATTAACATTCAGTTATCTAGCAACAGCTCTGGTGGACATTCCTGCAGTCAGCATGCCAGTTGACTGCTCCATCAAAGCTTGAGACATCTGTGGCATTGTGTTGTGTGACAAAACTGCACATTTTAGAGTGGTCTTTTAGTGTCCCCCAGCACAACGTGCACCTGTGTAATGATCATACTGTTTAATCAGCTTCTTGATAAGTTACACCTGTCAGTTGGATGGATTATCTCGGCAAGGGAGAAATGCTCACTAAAAGGTATGTAAACTCATTTGTGCGTATGGAACATTTCTGGGATCTTTTATTTCAACTCATGAAACATGGGACCAGCACTTTACATGTTGCAGGTCCCATGTGGCTCAGATGGTAGAGCATGACACTTTCAATGCCAGGGTTGTGGGTTTGATTCCCACAGGAGACCAGTATTAATTCAAATGTATACACTCACCACTGTAAGTCTCTCTGAATAAGAGCCTCTGCCATAATGTAAATGTATTTATCTTCTTGTTCATTGTAGATCAAACCAGTGTGATCTTGCCATAACACAATCCTTAGCGGAAAACAACTAACCATGACTCACCACCACCAGTGCGCTCTTCAACCCCCCTTTTCCAGAAACACTTTTTCAGTCCAACGAACCCAGAGTCAGATCATTCATGCCGACACGTGGTTCAAGACTGCCATGTAAGGTTATAAAAGAGGTCTTTCTGGCGGTCAATTTACTGGTGAAGGTCACCCAGGCTTCAAATCACACACAGAGGAATACAGGGCCAGATTAATTGCTTTTGTGTATCGAGCCAAGCCGCCCTATAACCGCTGACACGGGGCTTAGAGGAATGTCTCAGAAAGGGTTTTCTAGAGGTGAGAGTTCAAACGGAAGGTAGCCACAGTGTTGAGAAACATGGAGACCTTCAACTTGTCCTTTTGAACACCAAACGTAGTTTGATAGCAAATCGAGCTACTACTAGTTATCACTGGTTACCACTTCTGCTGCAACTGTACTTCTACATTTAGCTATTACAACTTCTACTAGCAGCTTATTCTATGCAATTACTCCTTGTAGGCCGACATATACATCCAGCTACTCCTTTCTAGTTGCGTCATTTTGATCACGGTTGCTGTGAGTGCAGTGACGTCTGAGATCCCTGGTTGGTGTCTAAACATTATGGACACACGTCAAGAGAGTGACACCTCAACGGGGAGTTGAGATAGGTCACAGTAAATACCACGCTTCAGTTTTATTTTGTAATGCCAGACCATTTTGTCGGGGTAATCTAAGATCAGAAGCAAGAAGATGTCTCAGCAATTCCAATTTCTTTGTCTGTCTGGTCATGTGTACGCCTTGAGTCTATTCTGTTTGATCATGTCTCTTCTAAAGGTCTCGGATGTGATGAATTAAGTGTGATATACAGAGTAGCATGCCAGTCCAATAATCTGATACAAAGTGGGTGCTTGGCAAAGCAAGGCAATTAAAATATGTTCGCTTTCTTTCTGTCTCCCACCACAGTCCCCCTCCCCCCTCCCCCCTCTTATTTATTGGTGAATAATAACATGGGTAATCTTTTTAGGCTACTCATCCCCGCATTAAAAGTGTTAACCCACAATGCACAGCCTTCAGAAAGTATTCCACATTTTGTTGTGTTACAGCCTGAATTTCAAATGGATTATATTGAGATATGTTCACTGGCCTACACACAATACCCCATAATGTCAAAGTGGAATTTTCTTTATTACAAATGATTTACAAATGAAAATCTGAAATGTCTTGAGTCAATAATTATTCAACCCCTCTGTCATGACAACATTTGCTTAAGTCACATAATAAGTTGCATGGACTCTGTGTGCAATAATAGGGTTTAGTATGATTTTTGAATGACTACCTCATCTTCATAGTCTACACGTAAAATTATCCGTCAGGTCTGTCAGTCGAGTAGTTCATTTCAGACACAGATTCAACCACAAAGACCAGGGAGGTTTTCCAATGCCTTGCAAAGAAGTGCAACTATTGGCACCTACTGGTAGAAAACAGACATTGAATATCCCTTTGAGCATAGTGAAGTTATTAATTACACTTTGGATGGTGTATCAATACACCCAGTCACTACAAAGACACAGGTGTTCTTCCTAACTCATTTGCCAGAGCGGAGTTAAACAGCTCAGGGATTTCACAATGAGGCCAATGGTGACTTTAAAACAGTTACAGAGTTTAATGGCTGTGATAGGAGATAACTGAGGATGGATCAACAACATTGTAGTTACTCCACAATACTAACCTACATGACAGAGTGAAAAGAAGGAAGCCTGTACAGAACAAAAATATTCCAAAACATGCATCCTGTTTGCAATAAGGCAAAATAAGGCAAAAAATGTGGAAAAGAAATTCACTTTATGTCCTGAATACAAAGCATTATGCTTGGGGCAAATCAAACATAACATCATTGAGTACTTCTCTTCATATTTTCAAGAATGGTGGCTGCTTCATGTTATGAGTTTTTTAGGACAAAAAGAAACAGAATGGAGCTGAGCTGAGCTGAGCACAGGCAAAATGCTAGAGGAAAACCTGGTTCAGTCTGCTTCCAACAGACACTGGGAGACAAATTCACCAGGACAATAACCTAAAACACAAGGCAAAATAAACACTTGAGTTGCTTACCAAGATGATATTACATGTTCCTAAGTGGCCTACTTACAGTTTTGACTTAAATATGCTTACAAAATCTATGGCAGGACTTGAAAATGGCTGTCTAGAAATGATCAACCACCAACTTGAAGAATTTAAAAATGAATAATGTGCAAATATTGTGCATTCCAAGTCTGCAAAGCACTTACCCAGAAAGACTCACAGCTGTAATCACTGCCAAAGGTGATTCTAACGTGTTGACTCAGGGATGAGAATACTTATGTAAATGAGATATTTCTGTATTTCATTTTCAATGAATTTGACCAAAATGTGAGTTTTTAAAATTCACTTTGACATTAGCTATTTGCTGTGGCTGGATTTGCTAACCGACATATGCCATCTCCCGGGAGAAGAAAGACGCCAGCTCATGTAGCAAATCTAGCCACAGCAAATAGCTAATGTCAAAGTGAATTTTAAAAACTCACATAACATGGATAATAATAACATCAGCTAGTTAGAGTTAAACTGCTAAATAGCTCATCAAAATGGCCACCTAGACAATCTTCATTGACCCTTTTTTTTAACTAACTCTTGCAGACACACTAGACTCTACCCAATCACTCACACATACTTACACTGACACCCCAACACACACACACACACACACACACACACACACACACACACACACACACACACACACACACACACACACACACACACACACACACACACACACACACACACACACACACACACACACACACACCATATACACTGCTGCCACTGCTCCATGTACGCTGCTGCTACAGCTCAGTCTATTATCTACCCTATTGCCTTGTCACTTTACCCCTACCTATATGTACATAGCTACCGCAACTACCTCATACCCCTGCCCATCGACTCAGTACCGATACCCTGTGTATATAGCTGTTAAGGCGGTGTAAGGGAGGCGAAGTTAGGTGCAGGAGAGCAGAGTAGAGTAAACATGCGCACTTTTATTCCGTTCAACAATAAATTACATAAGCACAAAAAATGACATAAGTGCCCAAAAACACAGAACATAAACTATAAAAGTATCGCACGTGAACATACACCATAAACAAAGAACAATTACACACAAATACATGATGGGGAACAGAGGACTAAATACATGTAGATGGATGGATAAATGAAAACCAGGTGTGTATGGAAGCAAGACAAAACAAATGGACATATGAAAAATGGAGCGGCGATGGCTAGAAAGCCGGTGACGTCGATCGCCGAACACCGCCCCGAACAAGGAGAGGATCCGACTTCGGGGGAAGTCGTGACAGTACCCCCCTTGATGCGCAGCTCCAGCGGCGCGCCGAAGCCGGCCTCGGAGACCACCTGGAGGGTGAGGTGCAGGGCAATCCGGCCGGCGACAGTGAAACTCCCGCAGCAGTTCGGGATCCAAAGCATCCACAACCGGAACCCAGCACCTCTCCTCCGGACTGTACCCCTCCCACTCCACAAGATACTGAAGGCCCCCCCGCCCGATGCCTCGAATCCAGGACGGAGCGAACGATGTACGTCGGGGCCCCCTCGTTGTCCAAAAGGGGTGGAGGGACCTCCCGCACCTCAGATTTCTGGAGCGGACCAGCCACCCCCGGCCTGAGGAGAGACACATGGAACGAGGGGTTAATATGATAATCAGAGGGAAGCTGTAATCTGTAACATACCTCGTTCACCCTCCTCGCCCTCACAAACCGCTGACCCAGCTTCCAGCAGGGCAGGCGGAGGGGCAGGTTTCGGATCGAGAGCCAGACCCTGTCCCCAGGTGCGAACACCGGGGTCTCACTGTGGTGACGGTCCGCGCTGGTTTTCTGGAGAAGCGCGGCTCGCTAGAGGTGTACACGGGCGGCCTCCCATGTCTCCTCCGCGCGCCTGAACCAGTCGTCCACAGCAGGAGCCACGGTCTGACCCTGATGCCACAGCGAAAGAACCGGCTGGTACCCCAATACGCATTGAAAAGGGGAGAGGTCAGCAGGAGGAGTGGTGAAGCGAGTTCTGTGCCATCTCAGCCCAGGGCACGAACGCCTCCCACTCCCCCGGCCGGTTCTGGCAATAGGACCACCGAAACCTGCACACGTCCTGGTTGACTCTCTCTACCTGCCCGTTACTCTTGGGGTGAAAACCCGAGGTAAGGCTGATCGAGACCCCCAGACGTTCCATGAACGCCTTCTAGACTCCCGGCGTGAACTGGGGACCCCGATCAGACACTATATCCTCAGGCACCCCGTTGTGCCGGAAGACGTGAGTAAACAGGGCTTCCGCAGTCTGTAGGGTGGTAGGGAGACCAGGCAGAGGGAGGAGACGACAGGAGAAACGATCAGGATCGTAGTGTTTCCCTGTGAAAGAGGTAGATCAGTTAAAAAATCTACAGACAGGTGTGACCAAGGTCATTGTGGAACGGTTAAGGGATGTAGTTTACCTCTGGGCAGGTGTCTTGGAGCCTTACTCTGGGCACACACAGAGCCGGAGAAAACATAGATCCTCACGTCCTTAGCCAAAGTGGACCACCAGTACTTCCCAGTATGACAGCGCACTGTCCGACCGATCCCCGGATGACCAGAGGAGGGTGACGTGTGGGCCCAATAGATCAACTGGTCATGGACAGCAGACGGAACGTACATACGTCCGACTGGACACTGGAGGGGAGCGGGTTCTGTACGCAACGCCTGCTCACTGTCCGCGTCCAACTCCCACACGACTGCTGCTACCAGGCAAGAGGCCGGGAGTATGGGAGTCTGATCCATGGGCCACTCCTCTGTGTCATACAGCCGGGACAGTGCGTCTGCCTTCGTATTCTGGAACCTGGTATGTAGAACAGGGTAAACACAAAACGGTTAAAGAACATGGCCCACCTTGCCTGACGAGGATTCATTCTCCTCGCTGCCCAGATGTACTCCAGGTTGCGGTGGTCAGTCCAGATGAGGAAAGGGTGTTTAGCCCCCTCAAGCTAATGTCTCCATGCCTTCAACGCTTTAACCACAGCCAACAGCTCCCGGTCCCCCACATCATAGTTACGCTCCGCTGGGCTGAGCTTCTTCAAGAAGAAAACACATTGGCGGAGTTTTGCCCTTCACTATGAGAGGGATCCGGATGGGCCAGCACGGGAGCCGAAGTAAACAGAGCTCTTAGTTGCCCAAAAGCCCTGTCTGCCTCAGCCGACCACTGCAACCGTACGGGACCCCCCTTCAGCAGTGAGGTAATGGGAGCAGCCACCTGGCCAAAACCCCGGATAAATCTCTGGTAATAATTGGCAAACCTTAAAACTCACTGCACCTCCTTTACCGTGGTGGGAGTCAGCAAATTACGCAAGGCTGCAATGCAGGTCACTCTCCATCTCCACCCCTGATGTGGAAATGCGATACCCTAGGAAGGAGGGCCTGCTGAAAGAACACGCATTTCTCAGCCTTGACATACAGGTCATGCTCCAACAGTTGTCCAAGTACCCTGCGTACCAGGGACACATGCTCGGCGCGTGTAGCGGAGTATATCAGAATGTCATGATATACACCACTACACCCTGCCCATGCAGGTCCCTGAAAATCTTGTCTACAAAGGATTGGAAAACTGATGGAGCGTTCATCAACCCTTACAGCATGACGAGGTACTCATAATGTCCTGAGGTGGTACTAAACGCTGTCTTCCACTCGTCTCCCTCCCGGATACGCACCAGGTTATACGCACTCCTGAGATCCAGTTTAGTGAAGAAGTGCGCCCCGTGCATTGACTCAATCGCCGTGGCGATAAGAGGTAGCGGGTAACTGTACCGTACTGTAACTGTACCCGTGATTTGATTGAGACCTCTATAGTCAATGCATGGGCGTAGACCTCCGTCCTTCTTCTTCACAAAAAAGAAACTCGAGGAGGCGGGTGAAGTGGAGGACCCCTGACGCAGGGATTCAGAAACATATGTCTCCACAAGCTGACCAGACGGTTTATCTGGCACGCCAAAACCCCTAGGGTTGGCCTGGATAAACTGACCCTTGATTGCAGTCAAGGGGGCTTAAACCTCCCCAATTTTAGAATGTACTACTGGGCTGCACAGTCTAGGTTTCTGGCTCAGAGTTTTGACAATGGTCCCTCTCCCTCATGGTTGAACATTTAAAAGCTTGAGGTAAATGATGACACTGGGGCAGAATTGTTTTACAAATGGGACAGAAAATCTATAAAAACCATCACAGACAACCCTTTAATCATACATTCTGTCCTGACATGGTGCAAACTGCATGAGCTGTTCGGACGAGGGGGTTCCTTTCCCCTAAAACCCCTTTATGGAACAATAGATTGATTCCTATGTTTTTCCAGAATAGTAACTTTAGACCATGGTCAGATAAGGGGATTACTCTTCTGGAACATTGTTATGAGGAGGGAGTTCTTATGTCTTTTGATCAGCTGAAACAGAAATACCACTTGCCTAACAGGGACTTCTTTAGCTACCTACAACTACAAAACTTTATTAGGGTGACTCTCAAGGGACAATGGAACCTACCTAAGATGTCACCTATTGAACAACTCTGCCAAGCAGACCAACCACTGTTCAAGACCATTTCCCGTGTTTACGATGCTCTTATGTCAGGACTAACACTGCCTGAGCTAGATAAACCCCGACTTAGATGGGAGAAAGATCTGGGTATTGATCTTGATGAGGATCTATGGAGTGACCTATGCAGGGATGGTGTTACATCCACATTGAACTCCAGATACAGACTGATTCAGTTTAATTTCCTCCATCAGCCCTATATCACCCCATCTAGACTGCACAAGTTCAACCCAGATATCTCCTCCCTATGTTTTAGATGTGGCTCAGATGAAGGAACCTTCCTCCATTCCACTTGGCAGTGTTCAAAACTACACGGTTTCTGGCAGGGGGTCTGCGATACCATATCCTCAATTCACGGGGTTGCATTCCCGTTAGACCCGGAGGTCTGTCTACTGGGTAACTTTACTAACACCAATCTTAGGCAAAGCCATACTATAAAGCTAACAGAAATGTTGCTAGCGATTGCCAAGAAATGTATTGCCTTGAAATGGAAATTGGATTCCTCCCTGCCAGTTGCAATGTGGCTATAGGAAGTTAATAGTTGTATCCCACTGGAGAAAATCACTTACTGCTTGAGGAATAAGTTAAAGACATTTTATACAATTTTTTCAACCTCCCCCCACATCACATTGATTGAATCTCTATATAATCTGCACATAATGTTTCACACTATAATATGTAGCCTACGGCAGGTGACCATATGATCCAATGTCTCATTATTATTTTAATTTTTTTCATTGTATGTCTGTATATATAATTATAATAATTTTTTTGTTACGCTCGTCTGTTACTGTCACTTTGTCCTATCGTTGTCTAATATCTTTTCACTTTTGTTTTGAATGTTCTTAATTGGAAAATGCAAAAATATTTTTTTTTAAAAAGAAACATATATCTCCATAGCCACTGTCTCCGCTTGCGACAGGGGATACACGTGACTCCTGGGAAGCGCAGGGTCTGCCAGGAGATTTGTCACACAATCCCCCCTTCGATGGGGTGGTAATGGAGTCGCCTTCTTTTTACAGAAGGCGAGAGCCAAATCGGCATATTCTGGGGGGATGCACACATTGGAGACCTGGTCAGGACTTTCCACCGTGGTAGCACCAACGGAAACCCCTACACACCTCCCCAAGCACTCTCGCGACCACCCTGTGAGAGCCCTCTGTTGCCAGGAAATAGTGTGGTTATGAAGATCTAACCAGTGAAGGTCTAGTACCACGGGAAACACAAGACAGTCAATGAGAAAGAGACTAATTTTCTCCTCGTGAACCCCCCGCGTCGTCAAAGGAGATGGTGGCCGATGAGGGCCCTGTCGTTCCAGTCTGCTCCGGCGGCCAAGGTCTGGAATTCCAGGGCATAATCTTGGGCACTCCTCGTCCCCTGCCTTAAATGGAAGAGCTGTTCCCCCTCTACCCTCGGGCGGATGGTTGAAGACGGCCCGGAAGCGACGGGTGAACTCCTCAAAGTGGTCCAACACCGCGTCTCCTTCTCCCCACACAGCGTTTTCCCATTCCAGAGCTCTTCCTGAGAGGCATGAGACGAGGGCAGAAACTCTCTCCCTTCCCGAGGGAGCTGGGTGCACAGTGGCCAGGAAGAGGTCCAGTTGTAATAGGAATCCCTGGCACTGTGCTGCCGTCCCATCATACTCCCTGGGAAGGGAGAGGCGTATCCCACTGGGACTGGTTCCGGACGGGACGGATAGAGGGAACCCCGGTTGTGCTGGTCGAGGCACTGGGGAGACCTCCTGTCTCTCCCAGTGGTCCATGGTCTGGACAACGCGATCCATCATGGCACCAAGATGATTTAACATAGCTGAATGTTCCTGGACGTGCTCCTCGACTCCGCTAACCGAGGTATCTGCTCCTGCCGTTGGGTGTGTAATTCTGTTATGGCGGTATAAGGGAGGCGAAGTCAGGTGCAGGAGAGCAGAGTAGAGTAAACATGCGCACTTTTATTCCGTTCAACAATAGGCACAGAAAATGACATAAGTGCCCAAAAACACAGAGCATTAACTATAAAAGTATTGCACGTGAACATACACCATAAACAAAGAACAATTACACACAAATACATGATGGCTGAACAGAGGACTAAATACATGTAGATTGATTGGTAAATGAAAACCAGGCGTGTATGGAACAAGACAAAACAAATGGACATATGAAAAATGGAGCGGCGATGGCTAGAAAGCCGGTGACGTCGATCGCTGAACGCCGCCCGAACAAGGAGAGGAGGCGATTTCGGAGGATGTCGTGTCAATAGCCAAGTTTTTTAAAACTTGTTATTCGTTATTCACTGTGTATTTATTTATTGTGTCACTATTTATTTATTTTTTCTTTGCATTGTTGGAAAAGGACCATGGTTGTCTACGAAGCATGTGACAAAGCATGTGACAAATAAATAATAAACATGTATCTGTCATTGTTACTGTCGTCTGCAAATCTTTCTTTTTGTTCTCAGCTTTCACAAACCCTGTTGTGACTTTGTTAAAAATATATCAACTTCAATGTATGTTTGCTTTATGGCAAGTTCATGTTTTTATAATAATGTATATTTTGTATATCTGAACGTGATCCAACTTGTTAATCGTCTTGTTTCCTAAATAAAATAAATCCTAAATACATCTGTGCTCCAATTTGCCAATTGTTTCATGGAGCTCCTGAATGGTTTTATAATACTCTCAGCTGTGATATTAGACACATTAAAATGGTTTTACACCTCCAATTAATCACTTTACTTAAGGTGTCTGTTCACACTATAACAACATATGACATTGTTATGACGTCCATCATTCCATTCAATGCAATAATGTGACACAGAGATTGGTACATTATATAACGCCATGTTATAACATCTGGTATGTAGACACTTATGATGCATTTATACTGAACCAAAATATAAACGCAACATGCAATAATTTCAAAGATTTTACTGAGTTACAGTTCATGTAAGTAAATCAGTCAATTGAAATAAATTCATTAGGCCCTAATCTATGGATTTCACATGACTGGGCAGGGGCGTAGCGACCTGTGGGCTAGGGAGGGCATATGCCCACCTACTTTGGACCCAGGCCCACCCACTGGGAAGCCAGGTCCAGCCAATCAGAATTAGCTTTTCCCCACAAAGGGGCTTTATTACAGACAGAAATACTTCTCAGTTTCATCAGTTGTCTGGGTGGCTGGTCTCAGAAGATCCATCAGGTGAAGAAGCTGGATGTGGTGGCCCTAGGCGGATTTAGTTACACTTGGTATGCAGTTGTGAGGCTGATTGGATATACTGCCAAATTCTCAAAAATGACGTGGGAGGCGTCTTATGGCAGAGACATTACCATTCAATTCTCTGGCAACAGCCCTGAGGACATCCCTGCAGTCAGCATGCCAAATGCACACTCCCTCAAAACTTGAGACATGTGTAGCATTGTGTTGTGTGATAAAACTGCACATTTTAGAATGGCCTTGTATTGTCCCCAGCACAAGGTGCACCTGTGTAATAATAATGCTGTTAAATCAGCTGTTTGATATGCCACACCTGTCAGGTGGATGGATTATCTTGGCAAAGGAGAAACGCTCACTAACAGGTATGTAAGCTAATTTGTGCACAGAATTTGTTACAAAGAGTTCCAGAAATGTTGGTAAATGAACTTGTATTGTTTAAAGAACTACTATCTAATTATGGTATGTTCAATGACAGACATGTATCAAGATTCCGGTAACTTTGGAAAAATCAATTGTGGTTCACTTATGGGATGGGGCGGCAGGTAGCCTAGTGGTTAGTGTTGGACTTGTAACCGAAAAGTTGCAAGATCAAATCCCCGAGCTGACAAGGTAAACATATGTTGTTCTTGCCCCTGAACAAGTTAACCCACTGTTCCTATGGTGTCATCTTAACTGACTTGCCTAGTTAAATAAAGGTAAAAAAAATAAAAATTAAAAATATGTTTCTTTAAAAAAATGGTTACTATAAGAGCTGTGCACAGTGTGTGAAAACACGATTTGAAATCGTATTCTAATTGGTATCATACTGTATGACATGTTTTCATTTCCTAGTACATATCCTCATCCTTTCTCTGACCAATTTCTGACTAAGAATAACAGATTATGCAATAGCTTGGTGTATAACTATTCTATTATATTATATTCTATTCCCAGATAAATCCAACAAAACCCTCCTCCTCAGAGATTGAGGGATGAAACAAACAAACCACCTTGCAGTGTTATAAATTACAGAGACGGCCTTCACCACTATCACTAGGTACAGTTTGAATATCACATATAAAGGCCTTGGGAAATATTATCATAGTATAAATTACAGTATGATGACACTTGCAGCCTTAGGGTCACTTAGTACTACAGTGTCAAGGTTCATGTTTCTAAGGATAACAAAGGATAACAAACAAGCAGCTAACACCATGTCCAGGTCTGTTCGCATTGTCAACATGAATGCTCTCAAGGGTTCCCCCAGAGATAGATTGGGGATAAAAAGAGGAGACTAAAATAATGAATCATTTATCACGCTAGATTAATTTCATGGTCCACTAGGATTCTGCCAGGACAATTTGGTATGTGTGTGTGTGTGTGTGTGTGTGAGATATCCGAGAGACAATATCCCCAATAGTATCGCTTGGACATACTGTATTATGGTTATGGTGTCGTGACTCGACCAATAACTTTGTAAGGGAGAATCATCAAGGGGTATGCGTTCTATGGAAAATAATTAAGGACATGGAAGGTGTGCTCCACGATGTTCTAGCTGAGTGGGACTGACCTTCCACGGAGTTGAATTATTTTCCAGAGAGCGCAGAGCCCCGAGTTGATTTTCCCTTTTATACCATGGCTATAATTTAAACCACTTGCCGCTAGAAATGTTTTAATTTGCCAGTAGAAATGTGTTCAACATCCACTGAAGTAGCTGGTAAGTTTACTCGATAGCTACAGTAGTTGCCATGGTAACCAAACAAACAGGACTGAACCACACAATTTATAAATATAAATAATATAATGTATTGTTTTTGTTATTTATTATGTTTATTTAAGTCCTTGTTAACAAGGACTCCTAGCTGCGTTTAGGTTGTTTTTAATCAAAATCTTGATTACATTTGCCTAATCATGGTGTAGATAATGTGATATTATTTTAGAAAAGTTGGTCAAAGCCAGTGGGCATGTTATTTCTGGCACTTTGTCTGATGGTGATTTACTGATGTTAAGATATTGAGAGAGAGAGAGAGAATTTGTGTGTGCATGTGTGTGTGTGTGTTCCATGCAGCTGTGCTAGCCTGAACTTTGCAAATGAGATACAGTATGCAATTCACTTTAATCCTCAGAGTCTGATTTACACCATGACAAGCAATGACAAGTCCGGATATTTGCATGATAACACACATATGCTATATGCCACATTTCTTTACGCCTCTCTCAGTTTGGGTTTATTTTATGGGTGTACAGTGGCGAGAATAAATTGTCTCAATTAACACAAGCTACTGTATGGATCTACAAAATGTCTTAAAGTTTCAACCAATGTTGCATAGCTTTTATCTAAAGCTTTGTTGATCACTCGTTGGAAATCTCTTAAATATCCAGATGTTTACCAGACCATCATTGTTGTGTCAGACCAACTCTGTGCTTGTGACTGATCCGGTTAAAACCTGAGTCTCCTGCACACCGCATGACTGTGTTAGCCCACTGAGCTAAAGCCTAGGCATTAGCTCTGGGAGCTAACGCAAGTCTTCAGGTCTCAGCTAAGGTTACTCATCAAACAAGCATGGTTTTGAACCATCTCCATTAAGCTTGTACAAAAAGTTTCCACGTGGCATCACTGCCTAAAGTTTCCCCAGTTAATATGCCATTCATCCAGTTTAACACCTAGTTTCTGTTCCCCAAATAGTCTCACATTCGTTAGGGGTTTTGCATATCAATAACCACTCAAAATGTGATTATGTGGATGTGTTTAGCTTGAAACATTTCCTATTTCAAAGACCCTGACGCGTGTGATCTTCTGGGCTCCATAGCCAACGCACAAACAAAGGGAACTTGCATTGTGTTGACTTCAGCAAACACAAATCTATTATCTACATGCGCTCAGGGGTTTGTTATTTTGGACCAAATACCCAGGGAACGAACGTTCTGTATTTCCTGCAATTAAAACCTGTGTATGCGTCAAATGTTTAAGCAAGCCTGGCAGAATATCAATTTCTCTGCGGTCTCTCCTCTACTACAGATTGAAGAGCGTTTTGCTTCCCATTCATTTGAACCTTTTTTGAAAACCAATTGGGCAAAATCGAGCTCAGAAGGCTGTACCGTGTTTTGCAGAAGGGAAGAATTAAAGGGGATGTCAGGGTGACGTGTCAGGTCACAGTAGCTGTTTAACCGTTTAGCTCTGACCTGACCTTTTAAAGGGGCGCTGCAAGAAAAAACATGATTCCCTGTTTTTTTAATACTACTTCCACACTTTCAAGTTGAAATAACCCTGTAACGGCAGATCTCCTCTTCGTCTGAAGCGGATCGGACCAAGATGCAGCGTGGTAAGTGTGCACAATGTTTTTAATACAGACAAATGAACACGTGAACAAAAACAATAAACGATACCGTGAACTCTACAACAACCGACAAACACACACGCGGAAACAAACACCCACAAACCAACAGTGAAACCCAGGCTGCCTAAGTATGATTCTAAATCAGAGACAACTAACAACACTCACCTCTGATTTTTAATTTTTTTTATTTATTATTATTTATTTTTTTACCTTTATTTTACTAGGCAAGTCAGTTAAGAACAAATTCTTATGTTCAATGACGGCCTGTTCAGGGGCAGAACGACAGATTTGTACCTTGTCAGCTCGGGGATTTGAACTTGCAACCTTTCGGTTACTAGTCCAACACTCTAACCACTAGGCTACCCTGCCGCCCCATGATTGAGAACCATACTAGGCCGAAACAGAAACCAAACATAGAAAAACAAACATAGACTGCCCACCCCAACTCACGCCCTGACCATACTAAATAAAGACAAAACATAGGAAATAAAGGTCAGAATGTGACAAACCCTCTGAAATTGTGAAAATGATGATGAAGCCTTTTCTGTGTAAGCTGTTTGGGGGGTGAAATCACAAAAAAAATAATGTACAGGCCTATTTAACACTGAAAAGGCTTTTTCTAAATAGAATTAAAACATCCATGTGACATTGTTACATACAATGATATACCATGACATTTCAAATGAGTAATTCAATAAGACAACTAACTTTTCAATGTAGATTTGTCTAATAGCCTACACGTGCGTACCTTGTTGTTTATGTTCGCCAATCAAAGTGGCAAAGAGGCTCCATGTGTAGCAAATGGAGTGAACTAACACAATGCAAGACTGAATAAAATTACAGATTTAAAAGTTTGCGAAATGAGAAATAGTAGGCTACAACGAGCAATCAACAGGTAGGCTGTTGTTTTACCTACACAGGGGTTGGGGAGAAAGCGCAACATGTAGCCAAAAAAAACAACTCCTGGCCATAATCTTGGCATTCAACATGTGCACGGAGTTCAGACAATGAACATGAGAAGATGTATAATGAATTGAGTACATTTTTGAAGTGGTTTACCAGACACTTTCCATTGAAAATGCTTCTTAGCGCAGGATTACGCTTAATCTGGGTCCTAGAAAGTGTTGGTTTTGTTACAGGAGAGATAGAAAGGAGAATATGACCACGTTTGCTTGTGTGGTACCTGAATGCGAGGGTAAGCAATTGTGTATGAGGTTAGGGTTATGATAGTGATGTAACTTGCACTTTGTTTTCAGGTTTGAATGAGACAATGAATTCCCCTGACCTTATACTTTCAATAAAGTTATTGTTTTATTCATATTATATTACTTGTGTATGTCTTTCCTTCTCATATGTAAGACTCAATACTCTCTGTAATTTGTTTTGGTGCATATATGTATTTAATTTACTATCCTGATAAGAAAGTGTCCGATCACAGAAAATGTTACATCAAGTATCAAATGTTACTTAAGTACCTTCAGTCACTAAAACAGGTTTTACTTATTTGGTAAGGATTAGAATAGAAATACGTTTTACTGTGAGTTCTACCTTCCAGAGCATGAATTGTAAAACAATAACTTGAAAAGTTGTTTACGATCTGTTTATTCTGTTATGTAAGTAACTGACAAGAGAATTTATGTGAATCTATTTTTGCATTTAGGGGTAAGGGGGTGGGCTCTAGATGATTCTATCAGTCAATCTGGGCTGTATATGTAAATATATTCCAATTTGTATTCCCACGCCCACACAGGCTCAGGGAAATAAATGCTAAAAAATCTATTTTGAATTTCTTTTAAAAAATTAAAAAATAAACACAGTTATTTATTAGACATAAAGTGATGATTTATAAAATGTATTAAAAAGACTGCATGGGGGCATTAAGAGTGAATGATGTATCAGGATTAGGCTTGCAAAATTCAGGGAACTTTCAATAAATTCCCTGGTTTTCACCAAATCCCTGTTGGAAGTTCACGGAATCAGGAAGGAATTACTGTAAGCAGGAAATCCGGAACCTTCCAACCAGGTATTCTGGAAAACCCAGGGAATTTATTGAAACCCTAATCAGGTCCAATAACAAAAGTTAGTGTCTTTAGTCTTATCCTTCTTCCCGTTCTCTCTTCTTCTTCTGAGGCCTTGTCTTGAGAGATGTAGGCTATCAGGTTCAATGACACAAGTTAGTGTCTTCTCCATTTCCTTGTTCTCTATTCTTGTCTGAGGCTTTGCCTTGTTTCCTTGTTCCAGTTCAGCAACACTCTTGTTCTCTGTTCTTGTTCTGACTGAGGCCATGTCTTCCTTCCGTTTGGCTCCCGCAGGTTCCCTGTCTCTCGTTTCTAATTTCACTCAGAGCAGAGTCTGCGAACAGCAGGTGTTCTCCCTTTATCTGCCACCTACAAAGGTGGATCTACATCTTTGGACTATTATCTCTGACTGTTCTGGTCTAATGTTTATCTTAGGGATGAGTAATGGTCGCCCCCCCAACATCTTCTAAAAATATTCCCGGGATTCTGGGAAAATGGTCCGATGCAAATTCCAATTCAACACTTGCATGGACAGCATGAAAATGTAGGAGTTGTTCAGGAATCCTAATCCGGGATATAGCATCGTTGGGGTTTGGGGTGTTGTTATTTATACGGCTTGTTTCCAGTGTTGAATCAAAAGCACAACAGGGGACGAGAGTACAAAAACCAAGCCAGATCCTCTCCTTTCTATTGAATACTATAGTTCGCTACACTCGCATTAACATCTGCTAACCATGTGTATGTGACCAATAACATTTGATTTGATTTGATATGATTTGAAGTAATTCATCCATTCGTCCTTCAGCTTCAACCACCAACCGAATTCTAAAACTAGATCTGTCGCCATGTGATCCATGTGAAACGGAGAGAGGAGTGAATCATACTCCTCTGTCTTACAGAGATGAGTGGATTAGAGTGAAATATGTTTCCTTGAGCTTCGCAAAATGTCCTGACCCCGTGCTGGTCGGCTATAAGCATTACCCATGATTAATCTTCAACAATCACCGAGAAATGAGCCTCATACCTTATGGAAAATGCATTTAATTACAATAATACAATGCGGCTTTATTTGAAACTGCCTCCAGACGTATTTTGCCATAGCCATAACTTAATGAAAGATTAATGCAAATATTGAATTCATGTCATTGGGTTCATTATAGTAATATATCTCTGATATGTGTTAAATGGCACAAAAACGTTTGCCGCGTATCCATGGGAACTCTGATTAAGCGCGTCCAGCGGAATTACAGAGATCTAAGTAATGATAAAAGATGTATCAATTGCATAAAGGTTACAAAGGTGTCATTATGTACTCTATGACTGTCACGCCCTGACCATAGAGAGCCCTTCTTTCTCTATGGTGTAGTAGGTCAGGGCATGACTGGGGATATTCTAGTTTATTATTTCTATGTGGTGTTCTAGTTTATTTTTCTATGTTGGTGATTTCTATGATTCCCAATTAGAGGCAGATGGTAATCGTTGTCTCTAATTGGGGATCATATTTAGGTAGCATTTTTCCCACCTGTGTTTGTGGGATATTATTTTGTGTTTTGTGCATGTGCACCACGTAGTCACGTTTCGTTGTTAGTTTGTTGATTTATTGTTTTGTTTTTGCTAAGTTTCACTTTATAATAAATATGTGGAACTCAACATCCGCTTAAACTCAACATCCGTCTCTCCACACGAACGTGACAATGACCTGCAGAAGGTGATGAGACTTTTAAAGTCAGAGTTCTCCGATTTGATTTACTGAGATATGATGATTCGCAGGCATGATACTTGAGACTTATACGCACTTTATGTGACAATCAACGTTTTTTGGGCTTCGTGACCTTTCTGGAGCTCTAAACATACTTGTGAATGACAAGTGCATCGATTGCTCCAGAGTGTGCTTTGTTCCCTTATTAGACTGAAGCCACTCCAGCAGTGAGAGTGCAATCTTAGGAAACGAGTTCCAAAATTGTTCTTCGGCTGTACCCATAGGAGAACCCTTTTTGGCTCCAGGTAGAACCCTTTTTGGCTCCAGGTAGAACCCTTTTTGGCTCCAGGTAGAACCCTTTTTGTTTCCAGGTAGAACCCTTTTTGGTTCCAGGTTGAACCCTTTTAGGTTGCATGTAGAACCTTCTATGGACACAGTTCTACATGGAACCCAAAAAGGTTCTACCTGGAACCAAATATGGTTCTTTAAAGGGTTCTCCTATGGGGACAGCTGAAGTTCTTGATAGCACCTTTTTTTCTAAGAGTGTGGAAGAGAATCCAGACTGTCCTAAGATAGACACCAAGAAGTTAAACAACAATGAATGACTTGGAAACGTTCACATCTGAATATAATATAAATATTCCCAAAAATATTCAATTTCCATGACTATCGATTTAGATTCCGGAGCTATTCCATTTACAATGCCACTGTCCAAGGTCTTGCTGTTTGAAAAGCTGGTTTCATTTGCATATGAAACTATTCAAAATATACCTCTATTTTGAGACGTCCTTTGAGTCACATCCTATTCTCTTGTCACTTTTGAATGAGAAAAAAAGAAAATTAGACGCTATCACAAACACCCATCATTATTCACGTCATCATGCCTTCCTGGGTGAACTTGTATAACATCAGCCAAAAAAATAAACCTTATTGTCAGGGTAGAGAGAGAAATGTTCCTTTAGAAGGCTCATAAATATCCTTGGGCTCTCATTGACAGCTTGTTACTCACTCTTTATTAGCAAAGTGAGACCGTAAATCATTGCCTTGAAAATGATTAGCTCCACATATGAGGTACTGTGCATGTGCATGTCAGCAATGGAGGAGAGGGAGAGAGTGAGAGAAAGAGGAAGAAAGGAATCAAGGAAGGAAGGAAGGAAGGAAGGAAGGAAGGAAGGAAGAAAGAAAGAAAGAAAGAAAGAAAGAAAGAAAGAAAGAAAGAAAGAAAGAAAAAAAGAAAGAAAGAAAGAAAGAAAGAAAGGAAGGAAGGAAGGAAGGAAGGAAGGAAGGAAGGAAGGAAGGAAGGAAGGAAGGAAAGATGGAAAGAAGGAAAGAAAGAAAGAAAGAAAGAAAGAGAAGGGGAATGAAGGGGAGCAAGAGAAGGAGCAAAAAAGAGAGAGGCGAAAGAAGAAATATTCAAGTCCCAAGTAAATTATACATTATCTCCCACCTCTCCAGTAGCACACTGTTTGCCTTTGCTGAATCAACTAGGTTACTCTCTGACTAAACCAAAAAGGCAAAGAAACCTAGGCAAACACTGTGGCATTATGTTAACACTCTCTATCAGGTAAATCTACTTGAATATTAGGTAAATCTACTTTGATATGCAGGGAGTATAGTCGCCTCAAGCGGAAAGAGACTTTATGAGAAAGGTAATTTGAGGTGACCTGAAGGTATTGTATAGTTGTTAAGACCACGGACAGAATTTTTTGAAAAACTCTGGACCTTAGTTTTAGGGTACATGCCAGCAACTAGAGATTTTCCTGGTCTATTCACAAGGTGGAATTCACAACCTCCTGTCCTTGGTCCTAACTAACTGTACAAAAACTTTAGGACACCCCAAGTAGACTTCTTATGACATGGCTTTGTACTCACAGAAATATTAAAAGACTCTCCCCCTTCCCAGACAGTCTGTAGGCCTGTATACTGTAAGTCCTCTAATAATCTGTAATTTAGAGCTTTGAAAGCCCCCCTCCTTCTTCTTCTCCCCAGAAGTCCTGTAGCTAGCCCTATTTCTAGCCTTCATCAAAGCATGTCAAGGAAGATCTGACATCGGGCCGAGCACCAATCTCCAGGCTATCTTCCCAGCAATGATAGCTGGGAAAATGGCTGTTCTTTGGGGGCAGTTTTTAAGGCGCTGCAGGTAGTAATAGGAGTCACATCTTGTTTCCATGCCGACCCTGTCTTTATCTGAAGGCTTATTTCGTGTATGTCATTCTCACCGGTTACTGTCAGAACAGTTAAGCTCCAACCGTAATACTGCTAACTAATGATTTCCCCTGTGGTACAATGACGAAACATACAGTACACCACAGTTTGGCTTGACTCTGCTGTATAAGTGTAGCCTAAAAAATGGTGGGGTTTTGAAATGAGGAAGTAGAAAATAACTATGTATTTAGCAATGAAACTAATGTGCGAGCTAGTTAGCTTTACAATGCAATTGTATATGTCATCAGTCTCATCATATTGTGTTCAACAAGCTGGAATTTCTTTTGACAGGTCCCCCAACATTGATTCTCTCTGCACAAGTGATTATTCAGGAATTGTAACTTTGATGCAAATAGTATTTAACATACACCTGCATAAATTGTAGCTTATAAATTGATTAAAAGCGGTGCAGTAAAAAAAACTCACTCTCGTAAGACTGCATGAATTTCGGGGGAAAGAAAAATAAATGCTTTTTCTCACTTACAAGCTGAACCGCTATCCTGACTCCTCTGAAAACTTTGTCTTCTGCTACGGTACAGTATTTAAGAAGAAATCATGACAGCTCATCCTACAGATCCAATATTAATCCTCACAGGAGGGAGCTAGGTCACTCTTCCCTTCTCTACGTACGCACTCTTGGATGGCTGCCCTGCTTGCTTACACGCAGGTTGCCACCATATGCTTATACTAATGAGGTCAGACTAAAGTCTCTGAGTTTTTTTTACGGAGTGGTCCAGCTGCTTTATAATAAGGTGGTTGTGTTTGAGCCTGCTAATGACCCCGGTGTTAATAAGCTCATTTATAAACCCACCAACGCATCATCCTATTCTCCCACAATTGACTCAGAGGTCCATGTTGGCTAGCGACTAGCTTAACATGCAACTATATAATAAGAAATATTTTGGTGGTCATTTTGAACTCCATACGGGTTTATTTCCCAGTCTTTTTGAGAGGTATAACGGTCAGTTACGGCTGGCGCAATTAATCGTGCTAATCGTGTCCCCGGGCTGGCACTATTATGAATGAAGACCATCATTAAAAAAAAAACATATATACTGTATATATCATTTTTGTTGTGGAACAAACAGCTGACTGAAGACAGGACAGTCGGCGATTCATGCGATTGAGTCCGTCATTACAAAGTGATTAGGTTAAATATTGTTGCTCTTTGCTGAAACGAGTCTGTGGTTGCCTAGGCAACGCCTCCCTGCAGCAGCACATGCAGTCAGGTGCGGAAGAAAGGAGCAAATGTGTTTTGTTATTCAAATTACTATAACAGTGACCGCGGTCATTTGGCTGACCAGTTAAATTCCATGACCTTCACAGCCCTACGGTCAGTTAGCACTAAACCCAACATCTCTAATAGAAGAACAAGGGATGGCACAAATGTCATGTAAAGAATGATGTGCATTCAAGAAGGATGTGTATTCCCAAATGATTCAGCTGGTATGCAGAATTAAACCAAAATTCTACAAAATCAATTCAAATGTATAGACTCTGAATCACAAATTAAATCAAGTTTCTGTTTTAGTTGTGCAACAATGCTTTTGTCCTCCAGTAAGTACCAAAATCCAGCAAGAAATACAACATTTTTGCAAAATATCTAAATAATCTAGCTGAAAGAAATTAGTTACAAGATTGATTTTACCAGCTCAGTTGTTTCCCACTGGGCACACACTGGTTGAATCAATTTTGAACCAAAGTGGAATAGACATTGAATTGACGTCTGTGCCCAGTGGGTTGTCTGTGTAACAGTCCAAAGGCAAGTGGTGAAGAAAACATTTCTAAATATTTAAATTGGCTATTTAAAAATAGTCACCCAAACTTTAGTCCTTAGAAGCAATACAGCACCACAGAGGAAACCACTCTTAAAAACCAATACATTATCCCTTAAGCAAGTATTTGTGAATGTAGGCTTTTAAACCGTTTTCTACTTCTTCTTCATCAGTGAGTGTAAATAGTTTTCTAGTTTGCATTTAACTTTTAATGAACTATGGGGTAGAAAGTAACACACTGCAACTAGCATAATGAAATGAAATGTTATCATATACAAATGTGGTTGCCATCCTACATTTGGTTGGTAGACCCTGAAAATAAGATATTTAACTGAATAACGAGGTGTGAGTAAAAACGAGCAAATTGATAAAGGACACAGTGAGGTGAATACGATTAATAGGAAATGTGAAAGAATTGAAACTATCAACTTTTAACAACCTCAATTAGCTACAGTACAAGAGCTGACCTTCTGACAACAACAAAAAAATTAAATAAGAAAGAGGTTTTATTGTGACATAGTAATACGATGCCCCTGGAGCAAATGAAGGTTAAGTCCCTTGCTCAAGGACACATCAGCAGATTTCTCACCTTGACGGCTCAGGTATTCGAACCAGGAACCTTTCAATTACTGGCCCAATGCGCTAACCGCTAGGCTACCTGCCACCCATTAAATGTGGTACATCTCCAAATTTCTACCCGATTTAATATTAAGTGTATATTAACTGTATGTTCAATACGCTCTCTCCATCTATCAATGTGTGAATAACTACTCAATAAAAGCATTTTGGCCATATTGCAAAACTAGAGCCTGCCTCCAGGCCCAATAGCTTTAAGCTGATACAAGACTTAGCCCTGTGGTCTTGACGTGAGAACCATTGACAGAATGTACTGATTTACACACACTCATTTAAAAAAAATCCATATTTTATCATTAATAAAACAGTTGGCCCTCTCCTGTCCTGCCAATAGCAATCAAAGTGCCATTGCCTCAGCCAATGTATGGAACATAAACACGTCATAAATCACTTCCGTGTTTTACTGTACTGTAGCTGACCCATCTCTATTTTTTATTGAGGTGGTTAACGTCGATCTATGAGTTGCATACTACACTGTTCTTCTTATAGACGTCATCCTATAAGCCATGTTATGACCAGGCCAAGTCCTTTGGGGTACTGCAGTATGGCTTGACCAATCAGATCGGGCCTATATGTGTTGACCAATCAGAAATGGCCTGTATGGGATACTTTACGTCATGAAAGGGTGTCCATCGAGGTGCGGCACTAGACAGTTCAGTTTGACAGTGGGACCGCTCAGAGACATTAATGGCATATAGTTACTATAAGTCTCCTGGTGGCTTGTGGGTAGCCACGGAGGTCATTATGGATACTAAATCATGTTGATAAATCACTAGGAGTAATTCATTAATTAAACATTGAACTAATTGTGAATGGCATTTAGTGTCTGTAATATGTGGTGTAAAGCAGGGTATGACACGTGTTCCTCACAATGACAGTGATTTCAGGTGATACGGATTCTCAAGGTCTCTCTGTGGGTTAGAATAGGGTTGTTGTATAGGCGTGTCAATGACCTTGACAAGGAACCACGCTTTAACTGTGAAATCGAAAAACTTTAAACTGAACGTTGACCTTGTGAACCAACTGTCAATAAAACACTGTCTCGAAAGTTGGATTTGAGTCATTCCTAATCGACAACTAAATATTCTCGAAGTGTAACACCCCTTTAATTTTCATCCCCCGGTGTTATACTCTGTTGGTTTTCACTTGTTTTCCGAGCCAAATCCATGTAACTACATTACTCTGACAACAATTGTATTGACATTTCGCAGCGTACTATACGATAAAGTGATTTAAAAGTAGTACCGTAAGCATGTTTCAGCCCCTTCTCTGATTGGTGGAAAAAAAAGGCAAATACAGCAGGTTGTTCAGGTGATGAAATATAAAAGGCTGAATCAGGAATAATCTGGCCAAATTGGACCCAAAGTAGCAACCTTTGGTTCTTAGGGGAAAGACAGAGGAAAACAGTCTGTTTTCCAGTACATGATAATATACAGTAGGCTATCAAATGTACCATGACTTCTTCATGAGCCTGTTCTTTCAAAACTACAATTTACTAACCCACATTGTCTGTGTGTGATGATATAAACGTGTGTCCATGAACCCATATTACGGTTACGAGGGAGCTATGTGGAGGTCAGTCCTCCATTTTCACACTCCCTCCATTCCTGCACATTACACATCACCATGCCACAGCTGCTATTGCACATTACACCTCTTCCCCCCTCCTCTTATCGCTACTCTTTATTCCAAATGAAGACAAAACTTCTCTCGGGGAACCTTAATATTCCAAATGATTAGTGGTTCTCCATTTCATGTGCCCTGATCCATTGCAGATACTCAGATTCTCTATAATGTAATTGTGCCCCCCCTTCTCTTTACTCCTCAATCCGTTCCAATCTGTTTTATTACAGCTCATGAAAGCCAATCCTGGCTATTATTCACAGGGCTTTTCACCTCCGCCATGCGCCTGATTGTGGTATGAAAACTTGACATGTGTGGCCATGAGGTCTGGAAATACTCCCTCTGTGGCTTGAAGTGTAATCACCACACTGACACTGACACTGTACCCCCAGCAGTCCTATGTGTGTGTGTGTGTGTGTGTGTGTGTGTGTGTGTGTGTGTGTGTGTGTGTGTGTGTGTGTGTGTGTGTGTGTGTGTGTGTGTGTGTGTGTGTGTGTGTGCGTGTGTGTGGGTGCGTGTGTGTGTGTGTGTGTTTGCATGCGTATGCGTGTATGTAGTTACATTAGCCTCTAAACTGTAACTAGAGATATCTGAATGACTATTTGCTGAAGGTATACTGTATTTTGCTGCAAAACCATGTGTGTTTGCAATCTGCTACATTTCTGCAGCCTCCCCCATTGAGAATATGCTATGCAGTTTTTTTTCCCATCCGCCCCCAAAAAATGCCATTGTCTCATTAGCATCATAATGAAAAATCTGTCTGCATGGTGCCCCATCGGATTTATCCTTCTTTGATAGGTCGGTCATTGAGACTACTCTTTGTATGTAATGCCTACTGCAGCAATTGTGCTTCATGCAAATAGCCGAGGTGGGTATAGGTCGTGAATTATACATTATTTCATTTAATTGATTTCCAGATTGATTCAGGAACACAAAGGAAATGACTGCCAGAGTAAGAGATGAGCTAACACTGCGGATGTGTAAGCTCAATACATTTGCTTTTGTCATTGGGATTCTTAATGGGACAATAATAGCTCAATCCAATTGTACTTATACAATGAAGAAGAGACCATATAAATGTGTTCATGTGTTAAAGTTGTGGCAGGAGAACCAACATGGTGTACAATGTATGTTGAATGGAATGTGTGATAAGTTTGTTTTGGGTGACATAAGCGAATTGATGATATTTGTAATGCTTAAACAAATTTAAGTTTGTCTTCTCATAAAAAAAAGGAGAGAGAGAGAGAGAGAAAGGCGGAGAGAGAGAGAGAGAGAGAGAGAGAAAGGCGGAGAGAGAGAGAGAGAGGTAGAGAGAGGGAAAGAAAGAAAGAAAGAAAGAAAGAAAGAAAGAAAGAAAGAAAGAAAGAAAGAAAGAAAGAAAGAAAGAAAGAAAGAAAGAAAGAAAGAAAGAAAGAAAGAAAGAAAGAAAGAAAGAAAGAAAGAAAGAAAGAAAGAAAGAAAGAAAGAATCTAACATGAAAACAATGGTCACAAAACAACCAAAGAGCAAGAGGGCAAATATCACAATAAGACAAATACATGAGCACCTGTGCAACGTTCATCCCACACACAAGCTACAATATATTGGTAATATTGTGACTAGAGTGCTAATGAATATATTTAGTCTAAATGCTTATAAACATGAACACCTGTTATGAATGGAACACCTCCTCAAAATATTTCTGACCCTAATTTGCCTCCACATTCGCTGGGGAAGCTACCTGCGATGATATCAGGCCTCATTATCTGACCTTTGACCCTTTTCTGAGGAGATGAATCAGAGTGCGGGGGAGTGTGGGTGACCCCCATTCCCCTGGCTGCCGTTTTACCAACGCCACAGCATCAGCACTGCTAATGTGATTTCACTGCATTGCAGCGGGAAGTATTGCTATGCACACAATGACAGGGGGAAATGAGGGCATTTTCAAATTGCCATGTAGGAGGAGAAGCCGCCGTGTTCTAGTCAGCGAAATGTGTCAAATTCATATCAAATCAGCAGTGCTGTTGGGTGCAGATGATTAGGGATTATGTTCACTTTCTACCTGGTTGAAAAGGAAATGTAGAGCCAGGTTAGGATGAATAACACCTCGGATACTTGTAGCCCTTTCCTGCAGTCAAATGACCTAGTGGCCTCATTGGTGTCATTTTATTCATATCTTTCATAATTTCATAATTACTTATTATCATTTTTTTGCTTTCTATGCCAAACGGTTTTGTTATATTTCAGTCTTCTGTGATGTATATAAAGTGTAATATTGGGATGTGTACTAAATACTTTAACATTTTACACTATATCTGACATAGTTCAAGTGTCTTCTTTTTTAATTTAACCCATAACCGTGTGTGTGAGGTGTATACTTTTGCTTCAAAGAAGACGACCAAGAAACCCTCTGTGTGACAAAGGATTTTGCATACTGCAGTAGAAGGTTTTTGAACTTTGGTATTGTAGTCTACCTAGTAACCATGTAATGTTGGTTGGCATAGAACATTTTAACCTGTGACAATAAACTGCGACCTCTGTTGCATTGTTGCTTACATAAAACACAGACAGAGTCATCTATGGTTATTAAAGCATCGTATGTACAGTATTGTCAAGAGGACATATTGGCTTAAGCTCCACAAGCCATTAAGTATCGGAACTTAAGTTACTGCCACAATAGCTGCTGTTACGTATAGTACATGCTGCAGTTTTCCCAATATAATGACAGATTCTCTCATAATATACAAGGGAGTCTTACTCCAGACCACATGGCAGCCCATTCATTCTCTCACCATTGAATTGCTTCTTCAGGACATGTTACTACAGCCCCAGTTTTCCACCAAGTGACTCGGGGCTATTGGCGAAAATTACAATGTTTACGCAACTATAGCCAGCTACTGATAACAACTTGGAACCTGCCTGTGAAAATTGAATTTTTTTCCCCATTACCCCTCCAGCGTTTTATCAACCCGACCTGAGCACTGGCGGCGCTCCTAAACCGTTTCCATAAACATCTGCACAAAGAAACAACGCAATTATGGAAGCCATCTGGAACAATAACGGGAGGAGAATGGATATGATTAACACTAACGCAAACAGATGGCAAAATGTTAGATTGCTGTTCCACAAGCACATAATAGAGGCAACCTTAAGTCCAATTATGGATGGTTGCAGGGGACTCTGTCGCTGCTGTCGCCGACCGTCGTCGTAACGAGAGTCAAAGCCCTTTTGTACTGCGAGGCTTGAGCTTTCTTAAAGGGAGTCGCCCACACTATTTCCTGATGTTACAGAAATTGCCACGACGCCACTAGAGACAATTGCAGACAGACAGGTGTTACAGTAGACAAAGGAGGGGTTCAGTTGATATGATCATGAGAATAAGTAGGTGCACCAGGGGTTGGGCTGGAGTCAGAGAGCAGGACGGTGCAGTACTCAGCGGTGTAGGTTTATTCAAATGAGCTGTCAGTGTAGCTGGTCTTCTGATCAGTCTTTGAACAAAGTGACAGGAAAGCTCCCAAGGGACAAGGGGATGTTTTGAATGATAGTCTAATGATAGTCTTCTCTACAAGGGGAGGGAAGGGCGTGATGAAGACTCATTTAGTGTTATATCTCCATGGTAACGCTCGATTAGAGCCCTCATTTTAATTTGGAGCACTCAATTATCGAAGGTAGCTCTAACACCTGTAAGTGGTCTTTTATTTAGACCAAAATGTGCAAAGTTGGGGAGAGATTTCCCGACTTAACAACTGAAGAGATCATTTATTATTTGTTGGGTTTTACACTTTCGGAAAATGTTTTATCCGAGAGGTGTTTGGTTTGACTGTTTCAGTATTATTATATTATTATTATTATTATATTCACATTTGAACTCTGCAATCGACCAGCGAGAGCCTGAGAGGACGATGGGAGGAGGAGAGGAGGATGGGGGGAAGACGGGAGGGATAGGAAGGATGGATGAGTGTTCTCTCCCTCCTCCCCTCCGTAGCAGGTTGTCTCATCTCCCTGAGAACATAACCAGAGAATGTTGACACCTAATTGCCTCCAGCAGGACTAGCCTCATCAAGTATGTGTGTGTGTGTGTGTGTGTGTGTGTGTGTGTGTGTGTGTGTGTGTGTGTGTGTGTGTGTGTGTGTGCGGAAGTGCGTGCTGAAGTGTGTGTGTATGCCTCATCAAGTTGATTTCTGCCAGGCATCTGTTCGCCGAGCGCACCACCAGCGATGAGCGATGATGAGTATCAACCCAAATTATTTTCTCTATTCTCCCCCTCCTTGTTGCGTCCTGGGGCCACGTAAGTCTGCCAATTGTGAGGTTTATCTGGAATCCTGGCCAGGAAAGTGTGTATGTTTTGGCACAAACAGCTTTTTGGCCTTCAGCGAGTAACAGGCATTGCAATGACCCTTAGAAGTCATACACGTAAAGACATGCTCTGGTACTTTGGCGACTAGTAAGTCTTTTTTTAAACCTCCTGCTTTGTGTCAATGTGTAGTTTGTACATTCATAATTAGCCACGAAATCCCTATTTTGAAAAATACTGTTTTCTGGAAGCTGTACGGACATTTTCCCTAACCCCCCCCCCAGTGACAACTTGCAAGAATCACACAGCAGAGCGAGTGATGTAACGTAGTAGGCCATTTTCGGGGACCACTTTTGGCTCGTGGGGCCTACTTTCAGAACTACTGGCTAAAAAGTATACAAAAGTACCGGAGAATCCCTTTAAAGCATGTTTAGTGTTAGTTTTTTAATCACTAGGTAGAGAGAGATTATACTGACATATGACGTCCCAGCAGGCAAAGCAGGTTGAAATTATATCATTACAACCAATGACGTCATTTCAACCACTTTCACCCTCCGGGTTACACGTATCAGTTTCTTACAACCATATTAAGTATAAACTAAAACCAGGGACGCTATTGTATTTCATTGCATCGCCTGAATACCAGATTAAGCCATAGTTTAAGGGAGAAGGCGCAATATGTTGCATCTCCCTCCATTTGATGATGCACAGGGCTAATTCCATTTAGAAAGATAATCCGTCCAAGTACTGGAGAGTCCCCCTTAGGAGCCGGTTATGAATCTGTTATCCACATGTTCCCTCGCTCCTGAAGCCTGCAGAGTGTGCTGTGTGTGCTGGTGTGTGCTGTCCTGAGCACCACATGAATGACAGCACTGGGGTAGACAATGAGTAAGCCAGCCAGAAAGGGTCGACCCCAAAGCCCACAGCTTGATGAGTGTCTAACTGTACTGTAGAATATGTCCTTTGTTCGCTGGATAGCCAATACCCTTTTAACACCACTGAGCTGAGCTATACTCCGCTGGCATGGTTACGCATACACCATGGTGGCATGGGCCATGCTGGAAAGGACAGTGTGAAAAGAAGATATGCAAGCCATGCAGGTTGGTTCAGGGGAGCACGATGGTATGAAAAGATTAGAAATGTTTTCATCCGGTTCCCATTTCAACACATATATACGTACATGAAATATAATGATAATAACAAGTTCTCTAATGCTGTAAAGTGCCGGTGCGTTTCAGATGCACACGGTACCTACATAGATGTGGCATTTAAAACCGGACTCATATATCATCGCGGCTATATATGAAATTGTTTAAATGTATTGTGTATTTTCCCAGAGGTGAATCACGTTGGCACCTGTCGGGGTTGATGCACTTTCCCAGTTAATTTATGTGACAGTGTTATTCCACGTTCATGCCTCTGATTGTGTCTCATAGGACAAACATTGATTCAGCTCCAACTCAATTAGTCATTAAAGAGAAATAAAGAAGAGCTTCTCCATAGGTAGGTAGTTATATTCATCCCTATCTGACTGACTGGGGTCCTGCTCAAATCAAATCAAATCAAATGTTATTTGTCACATACACATGGTTAGCAGATGTTAATGCGAGCATAGCGAAATGCTTGTGCTTCTAGTTCCGACAATGCAGTAATAACCAACAAGTAATCTAGCTAACAATTCCACAACTACTACCTTATAGACACAAGTGTAAGGGCATAAGAATGTGTACATAAAGATATATGAGTAAGTGATGGTACAGAGCGGCATAGGCAAGATACAGTAGATGGTATTGAGTGCAGTATATACATATGAGATTAGTATGTAAACAAAGTGACATAGTTAAAGTGGCTAGTGATACATGTATTACATAAAGATGCAGTAGATGATATATAGTACAGTATATACATATACATATGAGATGAATAATGTAGGGTATGTAAACATTATATTAGGTAGCATTGTTTAAAGTGGCTAGTGATATATTTTACATCATTTCCCATCAATTCCCATTATTAAAGTGGCTGGAGTTGAGTCAGTGTGTTGGCAGCAGCCACTCAATGTTAGTGGTGGCTGTATAACAGTCTGATGGCCTTGAGATAGAAGCTGTTTTTCAGTCTCTCGGTCCCAGCTTTGATGCACCTGTACTGACCTCGCCTTCTGGATGATAGCGGGGTGAACAGGCAGTGGCTCGGGTGGTTGTTGTCTTTGATGATCTTTATGGCCTTCCTGTGACATCGGGTGGTGTAGGTGTCCTGGAGGGCAGGTAGTTTGCCCCCGGTGATGCGTTGTGCAGACCTCACTACCCTCTGGAGAGCCTTACGGTTGTGGGCGGAGCAGTTGCCGTACCAGGCGGTGATACAGCCCGACAGGATGCTCTCGATTGTGCATCTGTAGAAGTTTGTGAGTGCTTTGGTGACAAGACGAATTTCTTCAGCCTCCTGAGGTTGAAGAGGCGCTGCTGCGCCTTCTTCATGATGCTGTCTGTGTGGGTGGACCAATTCAGTTTGTCTGTGATGTGTACGCCGAGGAACTTAAAACTTACTACCCTCTCCACTACTGTCCCATCAATGTGGATAGGGGGGTGTTCCCTCTGCTGTTTCCTGTTTCATCTCCTTAGTTTTGTTGACGTTGAGTCTGAGGTTATTTTCCGGACACCACACTCCGAGGGCCCTCACCTCCTCCCTGTAGGCCGTCTCGTCGTTGTTGGTAATCAAGCCTACCACTGTTGTGTCGTCCGCAAACTTGATGATTGAGTTGGAGGCGTGCGTGGCCACGCAGTCGTGGGTGAACAGGGAGTACAGGAGAGGGCTCAGAACGCACCCTTGTGGGGCCCCAGTGTTGAGGATCAGCGGGGTGGAAATGTTGTTTCCTACCCTCACCACCTGGGGGCGGCCCGTCAGGAAGTCCAGTACCCAGTTGCACAGGGCGGGGTCGAGACCCAGGGTCTCGAGCTTGATGACGAGCTTGGAGGGCACTATGGTGTTAAATGCCGAGCTGTAGTCGATGAACAGCATTCTCACATAGGTATTCCTCTTGTCCAGATGGGTTAGGGCAGTGTGCAGTGTGGTTGAGATTGCATCGTCTGTGGACCTATTTGAAGGTGATATGGTCCTAGACTAGTCTCTCAAAGCACTTCATGATGACAGAAGTGAGTGCTACGGGGCGGTAGTCGTTTAGCTCAGTTACCTTAGCTTTCTTGGGAACAGGAACAATGGTGGCCCTCTTGAAGCATGTGGGAACAACAGACTGGGATAGGGATTGATTGAATATGTCCGTAAATGTGACAGGTTAAAGGACATATTCATAGCCTGTTATACATTGAAAAGTATTAGTAAGTTCATAGTATGTGAGGATCTTAAAACATCTAAGGTTAAAAATATGCATTCAGTATTAGTTGATAGAGATTGATAACATTCATATAATTGTGTTAAAGTTCAAATCTGTCAAAGGGTACGAATTGTGAGAGTAATGTGTAAACGTTATATTGATTACTTTATTTTGTGGTGCCTAAAAGTGTTAATCTGTGATCTACGAAATGCTCTTAATCTATGAGCCGGAGATCGATTGCTCTGGTCTCCACGCATATTCCTGGGGAAATTCGCGGTCTTTTCTCATTGAACTAAATGTTGACTTGAGAATACAACACCGTATCACTCTCGTGATTATTTCTCCCCTGTTTTCAGGTACTTTATTGATGATACAAATAGTAATTTAAATGTTATAACTAGCGAACATGTCAAGAGTGTTTAAGGTGTGTTTTAGTAACGTCTTGAGGAAGTTAGAGTTAAGTTTGAAGAGAGTAATATTAGCCCTGCTCGGTTGAAGTGAAGGATAGCATCGTACTGAGAGTAGCTGCCATTTTATGTCGATTGTGAACGAACATGCGTGTTGTTAATAAGATATTTTGCTGTGTTATTTGTATAATGGGTTTTCTGTTATGTAATGTGTTACTTTTGTGAAATGATTGAACTAAATGTTGACTTGAGAATACAACACCGTATCACTCTCGTGATTATTTCTCCCCTGTTTTCAGGGGCGTAACATTTTTGGAAGCTCCGCTGAGATTGCTGCTCAGATGTCCAGTTTCCACACCCTGGTCGCTGAATTCCGAGCCAGCTAAATCTCCACATAACAACTCAGGCAGGCTGCAGTGAGGAAAGTGTTGCTGTTCGAGGGAAGTTGGAAGTTAGTGGTTAAGTACGTGTCAACTGAGGCCATTGATCGACCATCAGAGACAGTAAGGACCATCTAATTCAGAGTCAACTCCTGCACAGTAAAAGTTCCTCCTGTTCTGTCAACATGACAAGCGCCTTGGAAGAACTACAGGAAGAGGTAGTAGGAGAATTACACACCCTGACTAAAGACAAATTACTAGAGATATGTGATTTCCTTGAAATATCAGGCGAACTGAGAAGAGATGTTAAAGACAAATCCCGCATAGCATTAATGACTCGCATTATGATGTTCCTTGAAAGAGAGGAAGTTACAGAGTTAGAAGATGGCGGCATGTCGGAATTGTTGCTACTTAGAGACGAAATGACAGAGATGATCAGTGGCAGAGATAACAAAACAGGGCAAGGTGACCATGATATTGAACCAGCCGGAACACATCACAGAATAGAGGAAATGAGAACTGTAACCCCACAACAAGGGGTGGGAACTGAGGTTGCAGGTTACTGCAGCCAAAGTCAGTGATTCTCTGCGTCAGCCCCAACACCATGCCAATCTTCAGGGGAGCGTGCCGCTCTCACCCAATGCACAGCCCAGCTCATACTGGCGCAAAGAGTTTAAAATTTCTGGTCAGATAGGTGAACCGGGCCAAAAAGAAAAACTGATTTTTTCCAGCCTTGCCCATCAGATTGAAAATGGACTTAACAGAGGATATCCTGAGGTAGAAATAGTAGACGCAGTAGTCAGGGCTATTTCTCCAGGCTCACAGCTACGCAGCTACTTGGAAGGTAAACCCCAGCTTACTCTTCCCACACTTAGATGTATCCTGCGTTCCCACTTCCAAGAGAGGAGTGCAACAGAGCTTTACAAACAGCTAGCTTCAGAAGCACAGCATAGCAAGGAGACCCCTCAAAGCTTCCTGATGCGCGTTTTAGATTTGAGGCAAAAAGTACTGTTTGCATCCCAGGAGTCAGAATCAGGGCTTAAGTATGACCCTGCTCTAGTCCAGAGCATGTGTTTACACACAGTCCTTACGGGTCTCCAGAGTGACAGTATCAGGATAGACATGCAGCCTCTCCTGCTAGAGAGCGAAACATCAGATGAGGTTTTGCTAGAGAAGCTTAACATTGCTTGTGCTAATGAGAGAGAAAGACGAAACAAAAAGCGGTTTAATGCCCCACAGCCTGCTACAACTGTAAGTGTAGTCCAGTTAGAGGATATGCCATCTGCAAAGTGTCCTGTGAAGGAAGCCAAAGCTACGATACCCGCAGAACTGTTAACAGAGTTAGCTGAACTTAAGACAGGTGTAGCTTCTCTAAAAGGTCTCAGTGCAGAGATTGCTCAGATTAAGGAGACATTACAGCAGCCTATGTTTCAGTCACAGCCTTGTGCCTATGCCCCACCCCCAGTTAGGAGGCCAGATAGGGACCCCCAGCCACCTGTTTCCCAGCAGCAGTATTACAGCAACTACAGTCGGTCCCAAGCACTTGAGCCTGCACAGCATCAATATGCACCTAACCGGTATACCAACCACTCTGCTCAAGCTCCAAGGAGGTGTTTTGTCTGCCAGCAGGCCAGAACAGATGCACGCTGCACACACTGCTTCCGATGTGGGAGTGGAGAACATTTTCAAGCTGGATGTAAAATCCGGGGAGCCAGGCCATCAAGGGAGGCCCCTTTAAACGGAAACGGGTTACCGCTGAGGGACGAGTGTTAACCGTAGCTACCAAAAAGTCCCAGAAATGTGCAAATTGTGCCAGAGAAGAGTCATTTGAGAACCTGAAACAATGTTCATCATGTAAAGAGACACTGTACTGTTCCAAAGTATGTCAAAACCAACATTGGACTAAACATAAGAAAAAATGCACTCACCTGAAAATTGACTCTACCAGTGAAAGGTTTTCCTGCACAGAGAAAAATGCCCACTCCTTACCATCCCTAGCTCAAGGTTGCCACCCCGTAAGGTCACCTCGCTAGTCGGCAGACAGTGCCTTATTGAGTGTCACCTGAATCGCCACCACCTCCAAGCTTTATGGGACACAGGCTCTCAGGTATCGGTCATTGATGAACGATGGAAAGAGGAATCTCTCCCAAACGCAAGGCTGAGAGATGTTTCAGAAATCTTGGACTCACCTGATGATCTAAGGTTGACTGCAGCAAATGGGACTGAAATGCCGTACCTGGGATGGATTGAAACAACTTTTCGTCTAGCCTCTGAAACTGACCAAACAAAGGAACTGATCATCCCAGTGCTGGTAATGAAAGGCTGTCACCTATCTCATCCCATCATAGGTTTCAATGTTATCGAGCACATCCTGACAATGACCGAAAAGACTAAACGATACAGTACAGTAAAAACAGCTTTCCCAAGCCTCAAAAGAAACAAGGTGAGAGCTTTTATACAGGCTGTTAGCGCAGAACAGACAGATGAATACGCAGTGAAAACCAAGAAAGAGAAGGTTGCTGTACCAAAACACAGTAGCATTCAGATTGAGTGCCGTGTAGCTTCCCAGCCTTTCAAAGATGACATGACAATGCTTTTCCAGCCAGACCTGAACCCGCAGTGGCCAGATGACCTTGAGTTCTTTGACACACTAGTCAGAGTCAGTAAAGGTGGTTTTCCAGTTATCCTGCTTGATGTCTCTAACCCCACTGACCACGACATTGCCCTGCTAGGACGCACAATAATCGGTACAGTACAAACCATTATGACTGTGTTACCTGCCCAAGTCTATGAAAAACTGTCACCTCAGCCACAGTGAATCACACCAGCGTTCGAACCCCATGTACTGATACTGAACAGTGGGATCCACCAGTAGGTTTAACTCACCTAACCGAAGAACAGAGAGAGGTTGTTAGGAAAATGCTTAGAGAAGAGTGTCACTCCTTCTCCAGATCAGACAATGACATTGGCTGCATTGAACGATTGAAAATGACTATTTCTCTAAAGGACTCTGAACCAGTAAAGCGCACATACATGTCAGTGCCCAGGCCACTGTATCAGGAGATGAAGGGTTACATTTATGACCTCATAGTCCAGGGCTGGGTTAGGAAGTCAAACTCTTCATATTCTTCACCTGTCGTGTGCGTTCGTAAGAAGGACGGGACCCTCCGGTTGTGTATAGATTACAGAGACCTGAACAGAAAGACACATCCCGACCGCCAGCCCATCCCTCGGGTCCAAGACATCATGGACAGTTTAGGTGGTAATTCCTGGTTCTCCCTCTTAGATCAGGGGAAAGCGTATCACCAGGGGTTCATCTCTGAAGAAAGCAGACCACTGACAGCATTTGTGACACCGTGGGGACTCTATGAGTGGATACGTATGCCATTCGGCCTCATGAACGCTCCTGCAGCTTTTCAGCTGTGTATGGAGGAGTGTTTGGAAGGGCTCCGGGATAACATCTGCATTCCTTATCTGGACGACACGCTAGTTTTCAGTAAAACATTCAACAGCCATGTGAATGATGTGCGAAAAGTTTTGCAGCGTCTCAGAGAGTATGGCATTAAACTCAAACCAAGTAAGTGTGATCTCTTTAAACCCCAGGTCCGTTATTTGGGCAGAATAGTGTCTGCAGAGGGCAGCCGAGTTGACCCAGCCGATTTTGAAGCAGTAAGAGCATTGAAAGAAATCAGACCAGAGACTGTGGGCCAGCTCAGAAAAATGCTTGGTTTACTCACGTACTACAGACAGTACATCAAAGACTTTTCTAGGAGTGCCAGCTGCCTGTATGACCTCCTGAAAGCAGATTCAGAGAAATTACCTGACCACCCACGGAAAACAAAAACAAAGAAAGTAAGTCATGTGGTGCCCTCAAACAAGCCAATCCTGTGGACTGACCAGCATCAACAGGCACTTGAACAGCTGATTGAGTGTTTGCTTCACCCACCAGTTTTAGGTTTCCCTGATTTCACTCAGCCATTTGTTGTACACACTGATGCGTCACACCAAGGCTTGGGAGCAGTTCTTTATCAAAAGCAAGAGGGGAAGCTTAGGGTCATTGCTTATGGCTCTCGAACCTTAACAGCAGCTGAGAAGAACTATCACTACCACTCGAGCAAGCTAGAATTTCTAGCTCTAAAATGGGCAATCACTGATAAGTTCCATGACTATTTGTACTATGCTCCCACCTTCACTGTATACAGCGATAACAACCCGCTCTGCTACATTCTGTCTACTGCAAAACTGAACGCAACCACTTCCAGGTGGGTTGCAGACTTGGCTGATTTCCACTTTACAATAAAGTACAGGCCAGGCAGAGAGAACGGTGATGCAGATGCTTTGTCAAGGATGCCACTGGATGTAGAGTCACTGATGAGAGAATGTTCTGAGGAGCTTCCACCAGACACCATCGCCGCCACGATACAAGCAGTTGAGGTACAGAAAGAGGCTGTTGTACCTTGGTCATTTTCAGCTGCATCTATGTCAGTATCAGCTGAAGGTGAGACAACCACTGCAACAACCAGCTCGATCCCAAAAGATGGGATTAGAGAAGCACAAGAATCTGATCCAGTCATCCGTCCTGTGCTCAATTTCAAACTGTCGGGTTCCAAACCGCCAGTTAAAGAGCAAAAGAAATTCAGTCCAAAGACAAAATGCCTATTCAGAGAATGGGACAAATTGACAATAGACAGTGATGGCATTTTGTACAGAATCACTACAGCCCGCAAGCAGTTAGTTCTACCAGAGCAGTACAAAGGTAAAGTGATGGAAGAGTTGCACAATAACATGGGACACCAAGGTACTGACCGCACTGTATCACTAGTACGTGACCGCTTCTTCTGGCCATATATGCAATCTGACATCGAGCACTATGTGACTAAAACTTGTAGCTGTGTCAAGCAGAAAAGGCCAGCCCATGCAACAAGAGCTCCTCTGACAAACATTGTGACAACACAGCCATTTGAACTGGTATGTATAGACTTCCTTCATCTCGACAGATGCAAAGGGGGATATGAGTACATCCTCGTGATTGTTGATCATTTTACACATTTCACTCAAGCCTACGCCACCACATCAAAGTCAGGTAAAACTGCTGCAAATCTCATCTTCAATGATTTTGCCCTGAAGTTTGGGTTCCCGTCTCGCATCCACCATGACCAAGGGGGAGAATTTGAAAATCAGTTGTTCCATCAGTTAAAGAAACTCAGTGGCATGGCGGGGTCCAGGACAACACCCTATCACCCGATGGGAAACGGTCAAGCGGAACGCATGAACAGAACATTGTTGCAAATGTTAAAGACACTAACTGAGACACAAAAGTCAAATTGGAAGGAGTCTCTGAACAAACTGGTTTATGCCTATAACTGCACCCGTTGCGAAGTGACTGGCTATTCACCATTTTATCTTCTGTTTGGGAGATCACCCAGGCTTCCAGTTGATATGCTCTTTGGATTGTGCACAGAGGCAGGTTCCAGTAACCAGCGAGAATACGTGGAGAACTGGAAACGAGGGATGGAAGAAGCATACGCCATTGCAAATGAAAATGCTCAGAAAGCCGCTGAAAGAAGTAAGAAGTACTATGACACTAAAGTTAGGAGTTCAGTGCTACAGCCTGGCGAGCGAGTTCTGATTAAAAACCTGACACCAAGAGGAGGACCAGGAAAACTCTGTAACTATTGGGAAGATACAATTCACACAGTGGTGAGACAAATGGGTTCAGACCTGCCGATTTATGAATTGAGACCAGAAAAGGGTAGGGGACGCTCCAGGGTCCTGCACAGAAATCTGCTCATGTCCCGTGACCACTTACCTTTTGAGACACAACCAGAAATGACCAAAGTGGACAAAAGTCAGAAAACGAGGAGACACCAGCCTGCATCACAGACTCTAGATTCTGATGAAGACAGTGGGGATGAATATGACCTTCATCATGATCCGCTACAGGTTCCCACATCTCCTACAGTACCTGAGGAGAGGAATGCTGAACCAGCGAGAGAGTGGGAACACAGACCCCCAACAGTGAAACAGACAGTTGCAGTGCCAGTCCCTTATACACTACCAGCACAGCCTCTTGTTGAAAAGCGGCTTGAGGAGACAACAGTTAAAGACCTACCTGCTGAGGAGATTAACTTGCCTGCTGAAAATTTGCCTGATGATCGTCCACCAAGTGCCTTTCCTTCATATACTGATGCTGCTGAACCTGAGGAACCAGCCTACCAGCTGCCACAAAGAGAGAGACACCCTCCAAGACGTATCACCTATGATCAGCTTGGTATCCCTTCCTGCTACAGTATACAGCCACAGCCACAGTTGTTCCCTGTCTACTCTGCACCAGGACTGGTTCCATGGCTGCCATCACTACAGCAATGTTACTTTCAGCCACCTTACATGTATGGGCTTCAGCAAACATGAGGCTACAGAGTTGACATGTTTGACCATGGACTACTGTCAGATTTCACAGACTGTCAAAAGAGACAATTTACAGACTATGCATATAGATCATTAAAATTGATGGACTGTTGATCAATAGTATGAGAAAATACTGCTTATGTTATATAGCTGGTCAACAGATATGGACTGTGAATATAACTTGTTAGTTATATTTGAACTGTGACCCGTGACTTCTGCTCAAGTACTACCTTACAGAAGAGGATTTTCTAGGTCCAGTGCATACGAACTGTTGAAGAAGACAATGTTGGTAATGTTGGGACAACATTTATTTTGTCGGGGAGAGTGTGACAGGTTAAAGGACATATTCATAGCCTGTTATACATTGAAAAGTATTAGTAAGTTCATAGTATGTGAGGATCTTAAAACATCTAAGGTTAAAAATATGCATTCAGTATTAGTTGATAGAGATTGATAACATTCATATAATTGTGTTAAAGTTCAAATCTGTCAAAGGGTACGAATTGTGAGAGTAATGTGTAAACGTTATATTGATTACTTTATTTTGTGGTGCCTAAAAGTGTTAATCTGTGATCTACGAAATGCTCTTAATCTATGAGCCGGAGATCGATTGCTCTGGTCTCCACGCATATTCCTGGGGAAATTCGCGGTCTTTTCTCATTGAACTAAATGTTGACTTGAGAATACAACACCGTATCACTCTCGTGATTATTTCTCCCCTGTTTTCAGGTACTTTATTGATGATACAAATAGTAATTTAAATGTTATAACTAGCGAACATGTCAAGAGTGTTTAAGGTGTGTTTTAGTAACGTCTTGAGGAAGTTAGAGTTAAGTTTGAAGAGAGTAATATTAGCCCTGCTCGGTTGAAGTGAAGGATAGCATCGTACTGAGAGTAGCTGCCATTTTATGTCGATTGTGAACGAACATGCGTGTTGTTAATAAGATATTTTGCTGTGTTATTTGTATAATGGGTTTTCTGTTATGTAATGTGTTACTTTTGTGAAATGATTGAACTAAATGTTGACTTGAGAATACAACACCGTATCACTCTCGTGATTATTTCTCCCCTGTTTTCAGGGGCGTAACATAAACACACCAGCCAGCTGGTCTGCACATGCTCTGAGGGCGCGGCTGGGGATGCCGTCTGGGCCTGCAGCCTTGCGAGGGTTGACACGTTTAAATGTTTTCCTCACGTCGGCTGCAGTGAAGGAGAGTCCGCATGTTTTAGTTGCGGGCCGTGTCAGTGGCACTGTATTGTCCTCAAAGCGGGCAAAAAAGTTATTTAGTCTGCCTGGGAGCAAGACATCCTGGTCCGTGACTGGGCTGGTTTTCTTTTTGTAATCCGTGATTGCTTGATGGGAAACAATGGCCTTTAGATGATTCATTCAACCACCGAAACGTGTCACGAGAGAAAGGATCAGAGAGAGAGAGAGAAAGGAGGGAGAGAGAAAGGAGGGAGAGAGAGAGGTAGAGGAACAGAGACAGAGACAGAGACAGAGACAGAGAGAGAGGGAGACAGAGAGAGAGGGAGACAGAGACAGAGGCAGAGGCAGAGGCAGAGACAGAGACAGAGGCAGAGACAGAGACAGAGGGAGACAGAGAGAGAGAGAGAGGGAGACAGAGACAGAGAGAGAGGGAGACAGAGACAGAGACAGAGGGAGACTGAGAGAGAGGGAGACAGAGAGAGAGAGAGAGAGAGGGAGAGAGAGAGAGCTAGAGAGATCAAAGTCCTATTAATGTATCCTTGGCATCAATTATTGACCAGAGTAGAAGCCACATTGTCTTAGATCAAAAACATCTGCAACCTCTTGTACACATCGAGAATATAAATATATATTCAACTCCAAGCAGAAACATGTAGCAGGCGTACATGAGTCAAAGGTGAGCCGTTTCAAAACATAACATTGCCAACCCAAACCCTGGCATAGATTAGTTCTTATTTGACAGGTAAACAAAACCGAGGCAGATGCAACCGCTGCATTAGAAGCAGACAAGGGGAACTCATCTATATGCCGAAGTGAGGAGAGAGACAGGAGTTCAGGAGCTGGGGGTTTGCCATTCATTTTCAGGTGTTAAATATAATTAGATTCTGAGAACTGTCACCAATCTTCTAACCCCCTCTTCTCAGAGTTGCTAAGTCATTATTATTATTGAAAATAATAGTATGCTAATTATGTCATGAATTATAATACATCATACATAGCTTATAAAGAGTTATAAGATAATGCATTATGTCAAGGATATTCATAGGGTCACAGTGAACTTTCCTGTGTCCTTTTCAGTAGAGAGTGATTGGCAATGCTAATTAGCGTGAAATGACAAAACATGTTTCATAGTCTGTTGCATGCTGGGCGACAGTGTTTCCAGTAGGAACATTGTTACTAACACGAGTTATCTAATGTCATGCAGGGCCTGAGCAGACTTAGACTCACTGAATGATGTCTGTGTGTATCTCCCTGCGCAAAGGATCAGTTTATTATTGGAATGAATTCATTCAATTCACTCTTTTGTTTTTCAATTTTGTACAAGGTATGGTTTGTCCCTGTGCTACTGGGCTTGAAATGGCAGTATGGCGACTTATTTCAACCAGATGTTCCCGCTGGGTTGAAATCATATTTTCCTTCTACAGTTAAATAACCTTGAAATATCTAGCTATCAGTAGAATGTATATAAACAGCCACTCTCACAGGTTTCCATTGTTAAGGTGTTCAAGAGAACATTTCTAAAGACAGACCACAAATAGTCAAACGTGCAACTATTCAACTATTCAACTTTCCATGATCTGTGTTCCACTCTTGGTGAAGCAGAACATTCTAGTCCACTTTATCCTGCTCTCTTCTAAATTACCTTTATTCTTTACCTTGTACTTCCCCCAGCCGCTATGATTTGGGATCATCTGTTTTTCCTCTACGTCTCTTTATTTTCTCTCTTTCCCCCAGGTGGTGAAGGTAGGAAACAACACCTCCAATTCGCTGACCCTCAACATTGGAGCTCCACAAGGGTGTGTGCTCAGGCCCCTCCTGTACTCCCTGTTCACCCATGACAGCGTGGCCATGCACACCTCCAACTCAATCATCAAGTTTGCAGACGACACAACAATAGTGTGCTTGATTACCAACAATGACGAGACGGCCTACAGGGAGGAGGTGAGGGCCCTCGGAGTGCGGTGTCAGGAAAACAACCTCTCACTCAACGTTAACAAAACAAAGGAGATGATCGTGGACTTCAGGAAACAGTAGAGGGAGCACTCCCCCTATCCACATCAACGGGACAGTAGCGGAGAAGGTGGAACGTTTTAAGTTCCTTGGTGTACACATCACAGACAAACTGTTATGGTCCACCCACACAGGCAGTGTAGTGAAGAAGACGCAGCAGCGCCTCTTCAACCTCAAGAGGCTGAAGAAATGTGGCTTGTCATCTTAAACCCTGACAAACTTTTACAGATGCACAACTGAGAGCATCCTGTCAGGCTGTATCACCGCCTGGTACGGCAACTGCACCGCCCTCAACCGCAAGGCTCTCCAGAGGATGTTGCGGTCTGCACAACGCATCACCGGGGGCAAACTACCTGCCCTCCAAGACACCTACAACACCCAATGTCACAGAAAGGCCCAAAAGAACATCAAGGACAACAACCACCCGAACCACTACCTGTTCACCCCACTACCATCCAGAAGGCAAGGTCAGTACAGGTGCATCAAAGCTGGGACCGAGAGACTGAAAAACAGCTTCTATCTCAAGGCCATCAGACTGTTAAACAGCGACACATTGAGTGGCTGCTGCCAACATACTGACTCAAATCCAGCCACTTTAATAATGGAAATTGATGGAAATTGATGTAAAAAATGTATCACTAGCCACTTTAAACAATATCACTTAATATAATGTTTGCATACCCTATATTACTCATCTCGTATGTATATGTATATGTATATGTATATACTGTACTCTATATCATCTACTGCATCTTGCCATCTTTATGTAATACATGTATCATTAGCCACTTTAAACTATGCCACTTTTATGTTTACATACCCTACATTACTCATCTCATATGTATATACTGTACTCAATACCATCTACTGCATCTTGCCTATGCCGTTCTGTACCATCACTCATTCATTTATCTTTATGTACATATTCTTCATCCCTTTACACTTGTGTGTGTATAAGGTAGTAGTTGTGGAATTGTTCGGTTAGATTACTCGTTGGTTATTATTGCATTGACGGAACTAGAAGCACAAGCATTTCGCTACACTCGCATTAACATCTGCTAACCATGTGTATGTGACAAATAAAATTCTATTGCATCTTGCCTATGTCGCTCAGCCATCGTTCATCCATGTGCTAACCATGTGTATGTGAACAATAACATTTTATTTTATTTGTTTATTTGCTTTTCAGGGCCACTAGCTGTTCAAAGGGACATCTTTCAGTTGGCCACCATTTTCCTGTGTATTTATTGGATGGATAGCCACTGTTGACAACCACCCCATGGGTTTTAAATTGTCCGTTTTTTCCTTTAAGAGGAAAAGACACAACCTACCTTTTGTAGCCCTGAACAATGAAGTGAGGCCCTTCACATTGCTTCGCCTGGCTTCAGAGGTTATTTTAAGAGAGGAGAGAGCAGCAGTGTTGGCAGATATTTCCAACGGCCCTACTAAATGAGCTATATCCACAAGCCAGCAGGGACGTAGGGGGAAAGAGAACGGAGGGGTAACTGCTTCTTCCACGAGCTCATGACACGAGGGGACAGAGGGGAGAGGCTATGATCAAGAAACTTAGTGGTCACATTGACTTGATCAATCACAGTGAGAGAACTTGCCAGTCTGTTTCTTTTCATATAAGGAGCAGCCTGAAATAACCCTGACTTTATCCCAAATATCAGCAGCCTGAAACCACCCTGACTGTATCCCAAATAGCGGCAGCCTGAAATCACCCTGACTGTATCCCAAACAGCAGCAGCCTGAAATAACCATAACTGTATCCCAAATAGCAGCAGCCTGAAATAACCCTGTTCGTATCCCAAATGGCACCCTATTCCCTTTATCTTGCACCACTTTTGACCAGGGCCTATCTACAGTACATTCGGAAAGTATTCAGACCATTTCATTTTTTCCACATTTTGTTATGTTACAGCCTTATTCTAAAATGTTTATTTTTATTTTTATCCTTGTCAATCTACACACGATAACCCATAAAGACAAAGCGAAAACTGTTTTTTTTGTATTGAGGACAGAAGTCGAGGGGTCTGACTACTTTCTGAATGCATTGTATGTTCAAAAGTATTGCACTACATAAAGAATAGGCTGCCATTTGGTGCATACCCACTGTATTTTTTATAAGACAGTTTGTTAAGGTTAGCCTTCACACATTGACATATAACTTTCTGGGAGACAAGAGTTCAATCTGCTATACACACATGTTTTAGAATGGCAACCACTACAGGTCTTGGACAGGGTGGTGATTTTGTTTCATTTTTTAGAATGGCAACCACTACAGGTCTTGGACAGGGTGGTGATTTTGTTTCATTTTTTAGAATGGCAACCACTACAGCTCTTGGACAGGGTGGTGATTTTGTTTCATTTTTTAGAATGGCAACCACTACAGCTCTTGGAGAGGGTGGTGATTTTGTTTAATTTTTCCCCCCCATAAAAAAAAGAGTTTTTGCACTAGATAGACTCTCTGCACAACACTCCACTTGTTGTTTTGCCTCTTGTCTGTCCGTCAGTGAATCAGTAGTTGGTATTTTGAACCGTCTACAGTACATCATGCAGCACCTCTTCAGCTAATCAAAAAGCTCTCCGTACCGGTGAACACATTGCAGAAAAGAATCGTAGTTGTGTTCTCCTTGTATTGTTCTTTGAGGCTATATATTTTTTACTTTTTTAAAATGACTCTCTTTATTTCAGGAAACACATGTTCTGTTGATACCCTAATCTCCCATATCTCTTGGAGTCTGTCTTTCTCTCTCAGAAGAAGCTTTGGCACAGTTCACAGGAGCAGTCAACACTCCTCCTCTCTTCCCTGTGCCTCCCTCCTCTACAACTCCCCCATCACCCCTCCCACCTCACCCTCACCCCACCATCCCTCCATCCTCTCCCTCTCCCCCACTCATCCCCCAGCACCCCTCCTCCCTCTGCATAGAAAAACATCTGTCATCCAGCGGGGGAATCCTCCATCTCCCCACATAATTGAGACCTCACCACACACATCTGGCCAAGCTCCTCAAGGGAAAGTACAGGCTACTGCCACACCTATGCTGCCTCAGCCGCTACTGCAGCCGCGGCCTCATTCACTTCACTACTGTAGTGGAACTCTTGGAACAGTGTACCTGAATACTGTAGGAACAAGGGACTGTACAGTAGGGATTAGGGACTGTACTGTAGGGAGTAGGGACTTTACTGTAGGGATTAGGTACTGTAGGGAGTAGGGAATGTACTGTAGGGATTAGGGACTGGACTGTAGAGAGTAGGGACTTTACTGTAGGGATTAGGTACTGTAGGGAGTAGGGAATGTACAGTAGGGATTAAGGACTGTGCTGTAGGGAGTAGGGACTGTACTGTTGGGATTAGGTACTGTACTGTAGGGATTAGGTATTGTAGGGAGTAGGGAATGTACAGTAGGGATTAAGGACTGTGCTGTAGGGAGTAGGGACTGTACTGTTGGGATTAGGTACTGTACTGTAGGGATTAGGTACTGTATGGAGTAGGGACTGTACTGTAGGGATTAGGGACTGTAGAGAGTAGGGACTGTACAGTAGGGATTAGGGACTGTAGAGAGTAGGGACTGTACTGTAGGGATTAGGTACTGTAGGGAGTAGGGACTGTACTGTAGGGATTAAGGACTGTACTGTAGGGAGTAGGGACTGTACTGTAGGGATTAGGTACTGTAGGGAGTAGGGACTGTACTGTAGGGATTAGGTACTGTAGGGAGTAGGGACTGTACAGTAGGGATTAAGGACTGTACAGTAGGGAGTAGGGACTGTACTGTAGGGATTAGGTACTGTAGGGACTAGGGACTGTACTATAGAAAGCAGGGACTGTACTGTAGGGATTAGCTCAGTCCCGTGTAGCTGAATTGGTAGAGCGTGGCACTTGCAACACTAGGGTTGTGGATTTGACTCTCAATGGGGACCAGTATGACAATGACCTCATTATTGTAACTCATTCTCAAATCAAATCAAATGTTATTTGTCACATACACATGGTTAGCAGATGTTAATGCGAGTGTAGTGAAATGCTTGTGCTTCTAGTTCCGACAATGCAGTAATATCCAACGAGTAATCTAACCTAACAATTTCACAACAATTACCTTATACACACAAGTGTAAAGGAATGAATAAGAATATGTACATACAAAAAATATATGAATGAGTTATGGTATAGAACGGCATAGGCAAGATGCAGTAGATGGTATAGAGTACAGTATATACATATGAGATGAGTAATGTAGGGTATGTAAATATTATATTAAGTGGCATTGTTTAAAGTGGCTAGTGATACATTTATTACATCCATTTTTCCATTATTAAAGTGTCTGGAGTTGAGTCAGTATGTTGGCAGCAGGTACTCAATGTTAGTGATAGCTGTTTAAAACCTCTACAGCATCCCACCTCGTCCACAGCCAGTGAAACCTCAGGGCGCCAAATTCAAAACAAACAGAAATCCTATAATTAAAATTCCTCAAACATACAAGTATTTACCACCATTTTAAAGATACACTTGTTGTAAATCCAGCCACAGTGTCCAATTTCAAAAAGGTTTTACGACAAAAGCAAACCAAACGATTATGTTAGGTCAGAGCTAAGTCACAGAAAAACATAGCAATTTTTCCAGTCAAAGAGAGGAGTCACAAAAAGCAGAAATAGAGATAAAATGAATCACTAACCTTTGATGATCTTCATCAGATGACACTCATAGGACTTCATGTTACACAATACATGTATGTTTTGTTTGGTAAAGTCCATATTTATATCCAAATATCTGAGTTTACATTGGTGCGTTATGTTCAGTAGTTCCAAAACATCCGGTGATTTTGCAGAAAGCCACATCAATTTACAGAAATACTCATAATAAACATTGCTAAAAGATACAATTGCTATGCATGGAATTTTAGATCCACTTCTCCTTAATGCAACCGCTGTGTCAGATTTCAAAACAACTTTACGGAAAAAGCACAACATGCAATAATCTGAGTACTGCGCTCAGAGACCAAAACAACCCAAACAGATATCCACCATGTTGTGCAGTCAACAGAAGTCAGAAATAGCATTATAAATATTCACTTACCTTTGATGATCTTCATCAGAATGCACTCCCAGGAATCCCAGTTCCACAATAAATATTTGTTTTGTTCGATGTCCATCATTTATGTCCTCCTTTTGTTAGCACGTTCAGTCCAGTATTCCAAATTCATGACGCGATATCAGACGAAAAGTCAAAAGGTTCCGTTACAGTCCGTAGAAATATGTTAAACGAAGTATAGAATCAATCTTTAGGATGTTTTTAACATAAACCTTCAATAATGTTCCAACCGGAGAATTCCTTTGTCTGTAGAATTGCAATGGAACGCAAGCTAACTATCACGAGACTGAGCTCGTGGCTCTCTGGCAGACCTCTGACTCATTCCCCTCTCATTTGCCCCCACTTCACAGTAGAAGCATTAAACAAGGTTCCAAAGACTGTTGACATCTAGTGGAGGTGCAATATGACCCCATAGACACTGTGTATTCGATAGGGCAAGAGTTGAAAAACTTACAAACCTCAGATTTCCAACTTCCTGGTTGGATTTTTTCTCAGGTTTTTGTCTGCCACAAGAGTTATGTTATACTCACAGACACCATTCAAACCATTTTTCTATCCAAATCGACGAACTATATGCATATTCTACTCGATTATTTTATGGCTGAGTAGCAGGCAGTTTAATTTGGGCAGGCTTTTCATCCAAAATTCCCAATGCTGCCCCCTACCCTAGAGAAGTTAACAGTCTGATGGCCTTGAGATAGAAGCTGTTTTTCAGTCTCTCAGTCCCTGCTTTGATGCAACTGTACTGACCTCGCCTTCTGGATGATAGCGGGGTGAACAGGCAGTGGCTCGGGTGATTGTTGTCCTTGATGATCCTTTTGGCCTTCCAGTGACATCAAATCAAATCAAATTTTATTTGTCACATACACATGGTTAGCAGATGTTAATGCGAGTGTAGCGAAATGCTTGTGCTTCTAGTTCCGACAATGCAGTAATAACCAACAAGTAATCTAGCTAACCATTCCAAAACTACTACCTTATAGACACAACTGTAGGGGGATAAGAATATGTACATAAAGATATATGAGTGAGTGATGGTACAGAGCGGCATAGGCAAGATACAGTAGATGGTATTGAGTGCAGTATATACATATGAGATTAGTATGTAAACAAAGTGGCATAGTTAAAGTGGCTAGTGATACATGTATTGCATAAAGATGCAGTAGATGATATAGAGTACAGTATATACGTATACATATGGGATGAATAATGTTGGGTATGTAAACATTATATTAGGTAGCATTGTTTAAAGTGGCTAGTGATATATTTTACATCATTTCCCATCAATTCCCATTATTAAAGTGGCTGGAGTTGAGTCAGTGTGTTGGCAGCAGCCACTCAATGTTAGTGGTGGCTGTATAACAGTCTGATGGCTTTGAGATAGAAGCTGTTTTTCAGTCTCTCGGTCCCAGCTTTGATGCACCTGTACTGACCTCACCTTCTGGATGATAGCGGGGTGAACATGCAGTGGCTCGGGTGGTTGTTGTCCTTGATGATCTTTATGGCCTTCCTGTGACATCGGGTGGTGTAGGTGTCCTGGAGGGCAGGTAGTTTGCCCCCGGTGATGCGTTGTGCAGACCTCACTACCCTCTGGAGAGCCTTACGGTTGTGGGCGGAGCAGTTGCCGTACCAGGCGGTGATACAGCCCGACAGGATGCTCTCGATTGATAGGGGGGTGTTCCCTCTGCTGTTTCCTGAAGTCCACAATCATCTCCTTAGTTTTGTTGACGTTGAGTGTGAGGTTATTTTCCGGACACCACACTCCGAGGGCCCTCACCTCCTCCCTGTAGGCCGTCTCGTCGTTGTTGGTAATCAAGCCTACCACTGTTGTGTCGTCCGCAAACTTGATGATTGAGTTGGAGGCGTGCGTGGCCACGCAGTCGTGGGTGAACAGGGAGTACAGGAGAGGGCTCAGAACGCGGGGTGGAAATGTTGTTGCCTACCCTCACCACCTGGGGGCGGCCCGTCAGGAAGTCCAGTACCCAGTTGCACAGGGCGGGGTCGAGACCCAGGGTCTCGAGCTTGATGACGAGCTTGGAGGGCACTATGGTGTTAAATGCCAAGCTGTAGTCGATGAACAGCATTCTCACATAGGTATTCCTCTTGTCCAGATGGGTTAGGGCAGTATGCAGTGTGGTTGAGATTGCATCGTCTGTGGACCTATTTGGGCGGTAAGCAAATTGGAGTGGGTCTAGGGTGTCAGGTAGGGTGGAGGTGATATGGTCCTTGACTAGTCTCTCAAAGCACTTCATGATGACGGAAGTAAGTGCTATGGGGCGGTAGTCGTTTAGCTCAGTTACCTTAGCTTTCATGGGAACAGGAACAATGGTGGCCCTCTTGAAGCATGTGGGAACAACAGAATGGGATAGGGATTGATTGAATATGTCCGTAAACACACCAGCCAGCTGGTCTGCGCATGCTCTGAGGGCGCGGCTGGGGATGCCGTCTGGGCCTGCAGCCTTGCGAGGGTTGACACGTTTAAATGTTTTCCTCACGTCGGCTGCAGTGAAGGAGAGTCCACATGTTTTAGTTGCGGGCCGTGTCAGTGGCACTGTATTGTCCTCAAAGCGGGCAAAAAAGTTATTTAGTCTGCCTGGGAGCAAGACATCCTGGTCCGTGACTGGGCTGGTTTTTCTTTTTGTATTTGTAATCCATGATTGACAGTAGATCCTGCCACATACCTCTTGTGTCTGAGCCGTTGAATTGAGATTCTACTTTGTCTCTATACTGACGCTTAGCTTGTTTGATTGCCTTGCGGAGGGAATAGGGTGGTGTAGGTGTCCTGGAGGGCAGGTAGTTTACCCCCGGTGAAGCGTTGTGCAGACCCTACTTTCCTCTGGAGAGCCTTACGGTTATGGGCGGAGCAGTTGCCGTACCAGACGGTGATACAGCCTGACAGGATTGTGCATTTCTGTATAATATTGTCTGTTCAAATTTAAATGATATGAGGCTGTACTGTGGGGAGTAGGAAATGTCCTGTAGGGACAGCAGATCACTTCCACTCCGACCGTGTCACTGATGTATGCATTGCTGTAGCTGTTCAATTTGAATAATAAATAAAAGCCATGGAACTTCGATTCTTGGTTTGGAAAAAGCATGATGAGTGGTTCAAATCAAATCAAAGTTTATTTGTCACGGGCGCTGAATACAACAGGTGTAGACCTTACAGTGAAATGCTTACTTACAGGCTCTAACCAATGGTGCAAAAAATGTATTTGGTTAACAATAGGTAAGTAAAGAAATAAAACACCAGTAAAAAGACAGTGAAAAATAATAGTAGCGAGGCTATATACAGTAGCGAGGCTATAACAGTAGTGAGGCTACATACAGACACCGGTTAGTCAGGCTGATTGAGGTAGTATGTACATGGAGGTATGGTTAAAGTGACTATGCATATATGATGAACAGAGAGTAGCAGTAGGGTAGAAGAGGGGTTGGCGGGTGGTGGGTGGCGGGTGGCGGGTGGTGGTTGGCGGGTGGTGGGTGGTGGGTGGCGGGACACTAAGCAGATAGCCCGGTTAGACAATGTGCGGGAGCACTGGTTGGTCAGGCCAATTGAGGTAGTATGTACATGAATGTATAGTTAAAGTGACTATGCATATATACTCTCTATGAACAGAGAGTAGCAGTAGCGTAGAAGAGGGGTTGGCGGGTGGTGGGTGGCGGGTGGCGGGACACTAAGCAGATAGCCCGGTTAGACAATGTGCGGGAGCACTGGTTGGTCAGGCCAATTGAGGTAGTATGTACATGAATGTATAGTTAAAGTGACTATGCATATATACTCTCTATGAACAGAGAGTAGCAGCAGCGTAAAAGAGGTGTTGGGGAGGCACACAACGCAAATACTCCGGGTAGCCATTTGATTACCTGTTCAGGAGTCTTATTGCTTGGAGGTAAAAACTGTTGAGAAGCCTTTTTGTCCTAGACTTGGCACCCCGGTACCGCTTGCCATGCGGTAGTGGAGAGAACAGTCTATGACTGGGGTGGCTGGGGTCTTTGACAATTTTTTGGGCCTTCCTCTGACACCGCCTGGTGTAGAGGTCCTGGATAGCAGGCAGCTTAGCCCCAGTGATGTACTGGGCCGTATGCACTACCCTCTGTAGTGCCTTGCAGTCAGAGGCCGTACCAGCAATTGCCGTACCAGGCAGTGATGCAACCATGCTCTCGATGTTGCAGCTGTAGAAGCTTTTGAGTATTTCAGGACATATGCCAAATCTTTTTAGTTTCCTGAGGGGGAATAGGCTTTGTCATGCCCTCTTCACAACTGTCTTTGTGTGTTTGGACCATTCTAGTTTGTTAGTGATGTGGACACAAAGGAACTTGAAGCTCTCAACCTGCTCCACTACAGCCCCGTCGATGAGAATGGAGGCGTGCTCTGTCCTCCTTTTCCCGTAGCCAACAATCATCTCCTTAGTCTTGGTTACTTTGAGGGATAGGTTGTTATTCTGGCACCACCTGGCCAGGTCACTGACCTCCTCCCTATAGTCTCATCACTGTCGGTGATCAGGCCTACCACTGTTGTGTCATCTGCAAACTTAATAATGATGGTGTTGGAGTCATACCTGGCCATGCAGTCGTGGGTGAACAGGGAGTACAGGGGGGGACTGAGCACACACCCCTGAGGGGCTCCAGTGTTGATGTTACTACCTACCCTCACCACTTGGGGGCGGCCCTTCAGGAAGTCCAGGATCCAGTTGCAGAGGGAGGTGTTTAGTCCCAGGATCCTTAGTTTAGTGATGAGCTTTGAGGGTACTATGGTGTTGAACGCTGAGCTGTAGTCAATGAATAACATTCTCACATAAGTTTCCTTTTGTCCAGGTGGGAAAGGACAGTGTAGAGTGCAATAGAGATTGCATCATCTGTGGATCTGATTGGGCGGTATGCAAATTACGGACATGAGTGCTACGGGTCTGTAGTCATTTAGGTAGGTTGCCTTTGTGTTCTTGGGCACAGGGACTATGGTGGTCTGCTTGAAACATGTTGGTATTACAGATTGAATCAGAGACATGTTGAAAATGTCAGTGAAGACACCTGCCAGTTGGTCAGCACATTCCCGGCGCACACGTCCTGGTAATTCGTCTGGCCCCGCAGCCTTGTGTATGTTGACCTGTTTCAAGGTCTTAATCACGTCGGCTACGGAGAGCGTGATCACACAGTCGTCCGGAACAGCTCATGCTCTCATGCATGCCTCAGTGTTGCTTGCCTCGAAGCGAGCATAGAAGTGATTTAGCTCATCTGGTAGGCTCGTGTCACTGGGCAGCTCGCGTCTATGCTTCCCTTTTAGTCTGTAATAGTTTGCAAGCCCTGCCACATAAGACGAGAGTCGGAGCCGGTGTAGCATGATTAAATTTTAGCCCTGTATTGATGCTTTGCCTGTTTGATGGTTAGTCGCAGGGCATAGCAGGATTTCTTGCAAGCTTCCGGGTTAGAGTCCCGCACCATGAAAGCGGCAGCTCTACCCTTTAGCTCAGTGCGAATGTTGCCTGTAATCCATGGCTTCTGGTTGAGGTATGTACAGTGGGGCAAAAAGGTATTTAGTCAGCCACGAATTGTGCAAGTTCTCCCACTTAAAAAGTTGAGAGAGGCCTTGTAGGATTTTTAATGAATTTATTTGCAAATTATGGTGGAAAATAAGTATTTGGTCACCTACAAACAAGCAAGATTTCTGGCTCTCACAGACCTGTAACTTCTTCTTTAAGAGGCTCCTCTGTCCTCCACTCGTTACCTGTATTAATGGCACCTGTTTGAACTTGTTATCAGTATAAAAGACACCTGTCCACAACCTCAAACAGTCACACTCCAAACTCCACTATGGTCAAGACCAAAGAGCTGTCAAAGGACACCAGAAACAAAATTGTAGACCTGCACCAGGCTGGGAAGACTGAATCTGCAGTAGGTAAGCAGCTTGTTTTGAAGAAATCAACTGTGGGAGCAATTATTAGGAAATGGAAGACATACAAGACAACTGATAATCTCCCTCGATCTGGGGCTCCACGCAAGATCTCACCCCGTGGGATCAAAATGATCACAAGAACGGTGAGCAAAAATTCCAGAACCACACGGGGGGACCTAGTGAATGACCTGCAGAGAGCTGGGACCAAAGTAACAAAGCCTACCATCAGCAACACACTACGCCGCCAGGGACTCAAACGTCCTCAATGCACTTATTGATAAATCCAGTGACTGATGTGGTGTACTCCTCAATGCCATTGGAAGAATCCCAGAACATGTTCCAGTCTGTGATATCAAAACAGTCCTGTAGATTAGCATCTGCTTCATCTGACCACTTTTTTATAGACCGAGTCACTGGTGCTTCCTGCTGTAATTTTCGCTTGTAAGCAGGAATCAGGAGGATAGAGTTGTGGTCAGATTTACCAAATGGAGGGCGAGGGAGAGCTTTGTACGCGTCTCTGTGTTTGGAGTACAGGTGATCTAGAATTTTTTCCCCTCTGGTTGCACCTTTAACATGTTGGTAGAAATCTGGTAGAACTGATTTAAGTTTCCCTGCATTAAAGTCTCCGACCACTAGGAGCACCGCCTCTGGGTGAGTGGTTTCCTGTTTGCTTATTTCCTTATACAGCTGACTGAGTGCGGTCTTAGTGCCAGCATCTGTCTGTGGTGGTAAATACACAGCCACGAAAGGTATAGCTGAAAACTCTCTAGGCAAGTAGTGTGGCCTGCAATTTATCACAATATACTCTACTTCAGGCGAGCAAAATCCAGAGACTTCCTAAATTTCGTGCACCAGCTGTTGTTTGCATCCGGCTCTGTGTCCTCTGTATCTGCGTCTCTTCCTCTTGCAAATAACGGGGATGTTGGCCCTGTCGGGTGTTTGGAGAATGTCTTGTGTGTCCTGCTTGTTGAAGAGAAAATCTTTATCTAATCTGGGGTGAGTGATCGCTGTCCTGATATCCAGCAGCTCTTTTTGCCGTATTATGTACAAAATAAGTTACAAATAATGAGAAAAAAACACATAGTAGCACAATTGGTTGCTTAATTGTTTGGGCGCCCGTAAAACTGCTGCCATTTCTTCCGGCGCCATTGTATACTGGTTGTAATGGTCTCATATTGAAAGAACATGTCCAATACAGCTGTAAAAAGGTGTACTGTACCCAAGGTTTTTAAATAATTTAGGCATCTACAGTCTACAGCACGTGTCAAACTCATTCCACGGCGGCCCGAGTGTCTGCGGGTTTTAGGTCCACCCTTTGATGGTCCTTAATTGATGAATTAGGGATCCTATTTTGTAAGGAACTGCCCTCACCTGATTGTCTAGGTCTTAAAATATTTTTAAAAAACAGCAGACACGCGGCCCTCCGTCGATTGGGTTTGACACCTCTGGTCTACAGTATAATACAATAAATGTCTTCTATGGTTGTAGTATTATATTTCAATTCATCAGTCAGATGGTTCTTTGAGGATTTCTATTTTGGACATATTACACTGCTAAGTCAGTAAGCCAGTATAGGGGTAATTACATAAACTGATAGACGGACACAGTCTTAATTCCTCATTGGTCAAAACCCTCTCATACATTGGGTTATGTCCAACCTCAAGTGCTGGTGAAGGCTATTCTCAGAGGCGTTAAAGTGAGTTGTTTTGGGAGCAATAGCTCATTAAGCTTATCTGTGATCATCTAAATGTTTTGGTCAAAGGCCATTGGCTCCCTGATAGCCAGCGTCAGCTCTCTTGCTTTCTAGCTTTCTCACCTTGCTACAGCGATCAAGGTTCCCATTGGAGTACCCTCTTGTTATAGGCCGATTAGAGCAGTTCTCAAAACCTCTCCTCGGGGACCCCCAGACATTTCACAATTTTGTTGTAGCCCTGAACTAATTCACCTGACTCACTTAGTCAATGGCTTGATAAATAGTCAACAAGTTGAATCACGTGTTCTAGCTCTGGATTAGATTAAATACATGGAATGGCTGATGGGTCCCCGGGGAAAGGTTTGATTACCACTGGATTAGATTGTGAAGTATCCCATCGTACCGCCCTGTTATTAAAGGCTGATTAGTCATGAAGGATCCATTGTAGTGCCCTGTATTAAAGGCTGATTAGAGTCATGAAGGATCCCATTGTAGTGCCCTGTTATTAAAGGCTGATTAGAGTCATGAAGGATCCCATTGTAGTGCCCTGTTATTAAAGGCTGATTAGAGTCCTGAAGGATCCCATTGTAGTGCCCTGTTATTAAAGGCTGATTAGAGTCATGAAGGATCCCATATTACTGCCCTGTAATTAAAGGCTGATTATTTATTAATTTTATTTATTTATTTCACCTTTATTTAACCAGGTAGGCAAGTTGAGAACAAGTTCTCATTTACAATTGCGACCTGGCCAAGATAAAGCAAAGCAGTTCGACAGATACAACGACACAGAGTTACACATGGAGTAAAACAAACATACAGTCAATAATACAGTATAAACAAGTCTATATACAATGTGAGCAAATGAGGTGAGAAGGGAGGTAAAGGCAAAAAAGGCCATGGTGGCAAAGTAAATACAATATAGCAAGTAAAACACTGGAATGGTAGTTTTGCAATGGAAGAATGTGCAAAGTAGAAATAAAAATAATGGGGTGCAAAGGAGCAAAAAAAATAAATTAATTAAATACAGTTGGGAAAGAGGTAGTTGTTTGGGCTAAATTATAGGTGGGCTATGTACAGGTGCAGTAATCTGTAAGATGCTCTGACAGTTGGTGCTTAAAGCTAGTGAGGGAGATAAGTGTTTCCAGTTTCAGAGATTTTTGTAGTTCGTTCCAGTCATTGGCAGCAGAGAACTGGAAGGAGAGGCGGCCAAAGAAAGAATTGGTTTTGGGGGTGACTAGAGAGATATACCTGCTGGAGCGTGTGCTACAGGTGGGAGATGCTATGGTGACCAGCGAGCTGAGATAAGGGGGACTTTACCTAGCAGGGTCTTGTAGATGACATGGAGCCAGTGGGTTTGGCGACGAGTATGAAGCGAGGGCCAGCCAACGAGAGCATACAGGTCGCAATGGTGGGTAGTATATGGGGCTTTGGTGACAAAACGGATTGCACTGTGATAGACTGCATCCAATTTGTTGAGTAGGGTATTGGAGGCTATTTTGTAAATGACATCGCCAAAGTCGAGGATTGGTAGGATGGTCAGTTTTACAAGGGTATGTTTGGCAGCATGAGTGAAGGATGCTTTGTTGCGAAATAGGAAGCCAATTCTAGATTTAACTTTGGATTGGAGATGTTTGATATGGGTCTGGAAGGAGAGTTTACAGTCTAACCAGACACCTAAGTATTTGTAGTTGTCCACGTATTCTAAGTCAGAGCCGTCCAGAGTAGTGATGTTGGACAGGCGGGTAGGTGCAGGTAGCGATCGGTTGAAGAGCATGCATTTAGTTTTACTTGTATTTAAGAGCAATTGGAGGCCATGGAAGGAGAGTTGTATGGCATTGAAGCTTGCCTGGAGGGTTGTTAACACAGTGTCCAAAGAAGGGCCGGAAGTAGGCTTGTTTTCGAGTTGCTGTGCGTTTTGTTGCCAACCTATTTTGCTACCTGACAACTTTACGGTTTTCACTTTTTAATTACCGTTCATATATTTATTTATTTTTTCCTCAACTTTTTCACTCCGGATGCTTTATCTGGACACGATTCGTCAGGACCTCCAACAGCCGAAGCTAAGTAGTAACATTAACATGATGCCTTATAATTGCAGCCGCTGTACTCGCCTTACGGCGAGGATAGCTGTGCTGCAAGCCCAGCTTCAGACGCAATCGTTAGGCAAGGGTAATTTCAGTGTAGGAAAGGATGAAACAGCGTCTGTGCCACCAGTAAGTACAGATAGTAGTATAAATCCCCTGGCACAGTCCCCGCAGCCGGACAACTTTCTCACGGTTTCTGGAAGGAAATGCTGTAGGAACGCTCAACCGGTGTCACTCATTCAGCCGACAGAAACTTTCAACCGGTTTTCCCCATTAAGCAGCGGGTCGGAGTCAGAGGCCGATTCTTCTCTAGTCTCTACTCCTCCCGTTACGGGGTCTGAGACGCCGAAGCTTCCCACCATTAGCTCTGACAAATTGAAAACTCTAGTCATTGGCGACTCCATTACCCGCAGTATTAGACTTAAAGCGAATCATCCAGCGAACATACACTGTTTACCCGGGGCAGGGCTACCGACGTTAAGGCTAATCTGAAGATGGTGCTGGCTAAAGCTAAAACTGGCGAGTGTAGAGAGTATAGAGATATTGTTATCCACGTCGGCACCAACGATGTTAGGATGAAACAGTCAGAGATCACCAAGCGCAACATAGCTTCTGCGTGCATATCAGCTAGAAAGATGTGTCGGCATCGAGTAATTGTCTCTGGCCCCCTCCCAGTTAGGGGGAGTGATGAGCTCTACAGCAGAGTCTCACAACTCAATCGCTGGTTGAAAACTGTTTTCTGCCCCTCCCAAAAGATAGAATTTGTAGATAATTGGCCCTCTTTCTGGGACTCACCCACAAACAGGACCAAGCCTGACCTGCTGAGGAGTGACGGACTCCATCCTAGCTGGAGGGGTGCTCTCATCTTATCTACCAACATAGGCAGGGCTCTAATTCCTCTAGCTCCACAATGAAATAGGGTGCAGGCCAGGCAGCAGGCTGTTAGCCAGCCTGCCAGCATAGTGGAGTCTGCCACTAGAACAGTCAGTGTAGTCAGCTCAGCTATCACCATTGAGACCGTGTCTGTGCCTCGACCTAGGTTGGGCAAAACTAAACATGGCGGTGTTCGCCTTAGCAATCTCACTAGGATAAAGACCACCTCCATTCCTGTCATTACTGAAAGAGATCATGATACCTCACATCTCAAAATAGGGCTACTTAATGTTAGATCCCTTACTTCAAAGGCAATTATAGTCAATGAACTAATCACTGATCATAATCCTGATGTGATTGGCCTGACTGAAACATGGCTTAAGCCTGATGAATTTACTGTTTTAAATGAGGCCTCACCTCCTGGCTACACTAGTGACCATATCCCCCGTGCATCCCGCAAAGGCGGAGGTGTTGCTAACATTTACGAAAGCAAATTTCAATTTACAAAAAAAAAAATGACGTTTTCGTCTTTTGAGCTTCTAGTCATGAAATCTATGCAGCCTACTCAATCACTTTTTATAGCTACTGTTTACAGGCCTCCTGGGCCATATACAGCGTTTCTCACTGAGTTCCCTGAATTCCTATCAGACCTTGTAGTCATAGCAGATAATATTCTAATCTTTGGTGACTTTAATATTCACATAGAAAAGTCCACAGACCCACTCCAAAAGGCTTTCGGAGCCATCATCGACTCAGTGGGTTTTGTCCAACATGTCTCTGGACCCACTCACTGTCACAGTCATACGCTGGACCTAGTTTTGTCCCATTGAATAAATGTTGTGGATCTTAATGTTTTTCCTCATAATCCTGGACTATCGGACCACCATTTTATTACGTTTGCAATTGCAACAAATAATCTGCTCAGACCCCAACCAAGGAACATCAAAAGTCGTGCTATAAATTCACAGACAACACAAAGATTCCTTGATGCCCTTCCAGACTCCCTCTGCCTACCCAAGGACGCCAGAGGACAAAAATCAGTTAACCACCTAACTGAGGATCTCAATTTAACCTTGCGCAATACCCTAGATGCAGTTGCACCCCTAAAAACTAAAAAAATTCTCATAAGAAACTAGCTCCCTGGTACACAGAAAATACCCGAGCTCTGAAGCAAGCTTCCAGAAAATTGGAACGGAAATGGCGCCACACCAAACTGGAAGTCTTCCGACTAGCTTGGAAGGACGGTACCGTGCAGTACCGAAGAGCCCTTACTGCTGCTCGATCATCCTATTTTTCTAACTTAATTGAGGAAAATAAGAACAATCCGAAATTCCTTTTTGATACTGTCGCAAAGCTAACTAAAAAGCAGCATTCCCCAAGAGAGGATGACTTTCACTTTAGCAGTGATAAATTCATGAACTTCTTTGAGGAAAAGATTATGATTATTAGAAAGCAAATTACGGACTCCTCTTTAAACCTGCGTATTCCTCCAAACCTCAGTTGTCCTGAGTCTGCACAACTCTGCCAGGACCTAGGATCAAGAGAGACGAGACGCTCAAGTGTTTTAGTACTATATCTCTTGACACAATGATGAAAATAATCATGGCCTCTAAACCTTCAAGCTGCATACTGGACCCTATTCCAACTAAACTACTGAAAGAGCTGCTTCCTGTGCTTGGCCCTCCTATGTTGAACATAATAAATGGCTCTCTATCCACTGGATGTGTACCAAACGCACTAAAAGTGGCAGTAATAAAGCCTCTCTTGAAAAAGCCAAACCTTGACCCAGAAAATATAAAAAACTATCGGCCTATATCGAATCTTCCATTCCTCTCAAAAATTTTAGAGAAGGCTGTTGCGCAGCAACTCACTGCCTTCCTGAAGACAAACAATGGGGTTTTAGACCCCATCATAGCACTGAGACGGCACTTGTGAAGGTGGTAAATGACATTTTAATGGCATCGGACCGAGGCTCTGCATCTGTCCTCGTGCTCCTAGACCTTAGTGCTGCTTTTGATACCATCGATCACCACATTCTTTTGGAGAGATTGGAAACCCAAATTGGTCTACACGGACATGTTCTGGCCTGATTTAGATCTTATCTGTCGGAAAGATATCAGTTTGTCTCTGTGAATGGTTTGTCCTCTGACAAATCAACTGTAAATTTCGGTGTTCCTCAAGGTTCCGTTTTAGGACCACTATTGTTTTCACTATATATTTTACCTCTTGGGGATGTTATTCGAAAACATAATGTAAACTTTCACTGCTATGTGGATGACACACAGCTGTACATTTCAATGAAACATGGTGAAGCCCCAAAATTGCCCTCGCTAGAAGCATGTGTTTCAGACATAAGGAAGTGGATGGCTGCAAACTTTTTACTATTAAACTCGGACAAAACAGAGATGCTTGTTCTAGGTCCCAAGAAACAAAGATATCTTCTGTTGAATCTGACAATTAATCTTAATGGTTGTACAGTCGTCTCAAATAAAACTGTGAAGGACCTCGGCGTTACTCTGGACCCTGATCTCTCTTTTGAAGAACATATCAAGACCATTTCGAGGACAGCTTTTTTCCATCTACGTAACATTGCAAAAATCAGAAACTTTCTGTCCAAAAATTATGCAGAAAAATTAATCCATGCTTTTGTCACTTCTAGGTTAGACTACTGCAATGCTCTATTTTCCGGCTACCCGGATAAAGCACTAAATAAACTTCAGTTAGTGCTAAATACGGCTGCTAGAATCCTGACTAGAACCAAAAAATGTGATCATATTACTCCAGTGCTAGCCTCTCTACACTGGCTTCCTGTCAAAGCAAGGGCTGATTTCAAGGTTTTACTGCTAACCTACAAAGCATTACATGGGCTTGCTCCTACCTATCTCTCTGATTTGGTCCTGCTGTACATACCTACACGTACGCTACGGTCACAAGACGCAGGCCTCCTAATTGTCCCTAGAATTTCTAAGCAAACAGCAGGAGGCAGGGCTTTCTCCTATAGAGCTCAATTTTTATGGAACGGTCTGCCTACCCATGTCAGAGACGCAAACTCGGTCTCAACCTTTAAGTCTTTACTGAAGACTCATCTCTTCAGTGGGTCATATGATTGAGTGTAGTCTGGCCCAGGAGTGGGAAAGTGAACGGAAAGGCTCTGGAGCAACGAACCGCCCTTGCTGTCTCTGTCTGGCCGGTTCCCCTCTTTCCACTGGGATTCTCTGCCTCTAACCCTATTACAGGGGCTGAGTCACTGGCTTACTGGGGCTCTCTCATGCCTTCCCTGGAGGGGGTGCGTCACCTGAGTGGGTTGATTCACTGTTGTGGTCATCCTGTCTGGGTTGCCCCCCCCCCGATTGGGTTGTGCCGTGGCGGAGATCTTTGTGGGCTATACTCAGCCTTGTCTCAGGATGGTAAATTGGTGGTTGAAGATATCCCTCTAGTGGTGTGGGGGCTGTGCTTTGGCAAAGTGGGTGGGGTTATATCCTTCCTGTTTGGCCCTGTCCGGGGGTGTCCTCGGATGGGGCCACAGTGTCTCCTGACCCCTCCTGTCTCAGCCTCCAGTATTTATGCTGCAGTAGTTTATGTGTCGGGGGCTGGGGTCAGTTTGTTATATCTGGAGTACTTCTCCTGTCCTATTCGGTGTCCTGTGTGAATCTAAGTGTGCGTTCTCTAATTCTCTCCTTCTCTCTTTCTTTCTCTCTCTCGGAGGACCTGAGCCCTAGGACCATGCCCCAGAACTACCTGACATGATGACTCCTTGCTGTCCCCAGTCCACCTGGCCATGCTGCTGTTCCAGTTTCAACTGACCTGAGCCCTAGGACCATGCCCCAGGACTACCTGACATGATGACTCCTTGCTGTCCCCAGTCCACCTGGCCATGCTGCTGCTCCAGTTTCAACTTCCACCTGACTGTGCTGCTGCTCCAGTTTCAACTGTTCTGCCTTATTATTATTCGACCATGCTGGTCATTTATGAACATTTGAACATCTTGGCCATGTTCTTTTATAATCTCCACCCGGCACAGCCAGAAGAGGACTGGCCACCCCACATAGCCTGGTTCCTCTCTAGGTTTCTTCCTAGGTTTTGGCCTTTCTAGGGAGTTTTTCCTAGCCACCGTGCTTCTACACCTGCATTGCTTGCTGTTTGGGGTTTTAGGCTGGGTTTCTGTACAGCACTTTGAGATATCAGCTGATGTACGAAGGGCTATATAAATAAATTTTATTTGATTTGATTTGAAGTATACAGAATGGTGTCGTCTGCGTAGAGGTGGATCAGAGACTCACCAGCAGCAAGAGCGACCTCATTGATGTCCCCCATAGAGACTGCCAGAGGTCCGGATAGCAGACCCTCCGATTTGACACACTGAACTCTATCAGAGGAGTAGTTGGTGAACCAGGCGAGGCAATCATTTGAGAAACCAAGGCTACCAAGGCTGTCGAGTCTGCCGATGAGGATGTGGTGATTGACAGAGTCGAAAACCTTGGCCAGATCAATGAATACGGCTGCACAGTAATGTTTCTTATCGATGGAGGTTAAGATATCGTTTAGGACCTTGAGCGTGGCTGAGGTGCACCCATGACCAGCTCTGAAACCAGATTGCATAGCAGAGAAGGTATGGTGAGATTCGAAATGGTCGGTAATCTGTTTGTTGACTTGGCTTTCGAAGACCTTAGAAAGGCATGGTAGGATAGATATAGGTCTGTAGCAGTTTGGGTCAAGAGCGTCCCCCCCTTTGAAGAGGGGGATGACCGCAGCTGCTTTCCAATCTTTGGGAATCTCAGACGACACGAAAGCGAGGTTGAACAGGCTAGTAATAGGGGTGGCAACAATTTCGGCAGATAATTTTAGAAAGAAAGGGTCCAGATTGTCTAGCCCGGCTGATTTGTAGGGGTCCAGATTTTTCAGCTCTTTCAGAACATCAGCTGAATGGATTTGGGAGAAGGAGAAATGGGGAAGGCTTGGGCGAGTGCTGTTGGGGGTGCAGTGCTGTTGACCGGGGTAGGAGTAGCCAGGTGGAAAGCATGGCCAGCCGTAGAAAAATGCTTATTGAAATTCTCAATTATGGTGGATTTATCAGTGGTGACAGTGTTTCCTATCTTCAGTGCAGTGGGCAGCTGGGAGGAGGTGTTCTTATTCTCCATGGACTTTACAGTGTCCCAGAACTTTTTTGAGTTAGTGTTGCAGGAAGCAAATTTCTGCTTGAAAAAGCTAGCCTTGGCTTTTCTAACTGCCTGTGTATAATGGTTTCTAGCTTCCCTGAACAGCTGCATATCACGGGGGCTGTTCGATGCTAATGCAGAACGCCATAGGATGTTTTTGTGTTGGTTAAGGGCAGTCAGGTCTGGGGAGAACCAAGGGCTATATCTGTTCCTGGTTCTAAATTTCTTGAATGGGGCATGTTTATTTAAGATGGTTAGGAAGGCATTTTAAAAAAATATCCAGGCATCCTCTACTGACGGGATGAGATCAATATCCTTCCAGGATACCCCGGCCAGGTCGATTAGAAAGGCCTGCTCGCTGAAGTGTTTCAGGGAGAGTTTGACAGTGATGAGTGGAGGTCGTTTGACCGCTGACCCATTACGGATGCAGGCAATGAGGCAGTGATCGCTGAGATCTTGGTTGAAGACAGCAGGTGTATTTAGAGGGGAAGTCGGTTAGGATGATATCTATGAGGGTTCCCGTGTTTAAGGCTTTGGGGGGGTACCTGGTAGGTTCATTGATAATTTGTGTGAGATTGAGGGCATCAAGTTTAGATTGTAGGATGGCTGGGGTGTTAAGCATGTTCCAGTTTAGGTCGCCTAGCAGCAAGAGCTCTGAAGATAGATGGGGGGCAATCCGTTCACATATGGTGTCCAGAGCACAGCTGGGGGCAGAGGGTGGTCTATAGCAGGTGGCAACGGTGAGAGACTTGTTTTTAGAGAGGTGGATTTTTAAAAGTAGAAGTTCAAATTGTTTGGGTACAGACCTGGATAGTAGGACAGAACTCTGCAGGCTATCTTTGCAGTAGATTGCAACACCGCCCACTTTGGCAGTTCTATCTTGTCTGAAAATGTTGTAGTTTGTCATTAAAATTTCGGAATTTTTGGTGGTCTTCCTAAGCCAGGATTCAGACACAGCTAGTACATCCGGGTTGGCAGAGTGTGCTAAAGCAGTGAATAGAACAAACTTAGGGAGGAGGCTTCTAATGCATGAAACCAAGGCTATTACGGTTACAGAAGTCATCAAAAGAGAGCGCCTGGGGAATAGGAGTGGAGCTAGGCACTGCAGGGCCTGGATTCACCTCTACATCGCCAGAGGAACATAGGAGGAGAAGAATAGGGGTGCGGCTAAAAGCAATAAGAATTGGTCGTCTAGAACGTCTGGAACAGAGAGTAAAAGGAGGTTTCTGGGGGCGATAAAATAGCATCAAGGTATAATGTACAGACAAAGGTATGGTAGGATGTGAATACAGTGGAGGTAAACCTAGGTATTGAGTGATGAAGAGAGAGATATTGTCTCTAGAAACATCATTGAAACCAGGAGATGTCATTGCATGTGTGGGTGGTGGAACTAATAAGTTGGATAAGGTATAGTGAGCAGGACTAGAGGCTCTACAGTGAAATAAGCCAATAAACACTAACCAGAACAGCAATGGACAAGACATATTGACATTAAGGAGAGGCATCCTTAGTCGAGTGATCAAATGGGTCCAGTGAGTGGAGAGGTTGGTTGGGGGTCACGGCGATTTAGACAGCTAGCCAGGCCATCGGTAGCAAGCTAGCATAGGATGGAGGTCTGTTGTTAGCCACCTCTTGCATTCCGTCAGTAGATTAGTGGGGTTCCGTGTGGTAGAGGGGATTAATCCAAATCGCAAAACAAAAAAATAAAAACAATAGATATAGTTATAGAGGCCCAAGAAGAAACATAATAATAATAAAAATAAATAAATTGTCCGATTGTCTATTCTGAGAGCAGCCGGTAAGACAGCTAACGGTTAGCAGGCCGCAGATGGGCGTTCAGGTAACGTCGCGACGGAGGAGCCAGCCGGATCTCCTTCGGGTAGATAACGTCGGCAGTCCAGTTGTGAAGGCCCGGTGGGGCTCCGCGTAGGCAGTAAAACGTCATAGAGTCATGAAGGATCCCATTGTAGTGCCCTGTTATTAAAGGCTGATTAGAGTCATGAAGGATCCCATTGTAGTGCCCTGTTATTAAAGGCTGATTAGAGTCATGAAGGATCCCATCGTACTGCCCTGTTATTAAAGGCTGATTAGAGTCATGAAGGATCCCATTGTTGTGCCCTGTTATTAAAGGCTGATTAGAGTCATGAAGGATCCCATTGTAGTGCCCTGTTATTAAAGGCTGATTCGAGTCATGAAGGATCCCATCGTACTGCCCTGTTATTAAAGGCTGATTAGAGTCATGAAGGATCCCATCGTAGTGCCCTGTTATTAAAGGTTTATTAGAGTCATGAAGGATCCCATTGTAGTGCCCTGTTATTAAAGGCTGATTAGAGTCATGAAGGATCCCATTGTAGTGCCCTGTTATTAAAGACTGATTAGAGTCATGAAGGATCCCATTGTAGTGCCCTGTTATTAAAGGCTGATTAGAGTCATGAAGGATCCCATTGTAGTGCCCTGTTATTAAAGGCTGATTAGTCATGAAGGATCCCATTGTAGTGCCCTGTATTAAAGGCTGATTAGAGTCATGAAGGATCCCATTGTAGTGCCCTGTTATTAAAGACTGATTAGAGTCATGAAGGATCCCATTGTAGTGCCCTGTTATTAAAGGCTGATTAGAGTCATGAAGGATCCCATTGTAGTGCCCTGTTATTAAAGGCTGATTAGAGTCATGAAGGATCCCATCGTACTGCCCTGTATTAAAGGCTGATTAGAGTCATGAAGGGTCCCATTGTAGTGCCCTGTTATTAAAGACTGATTAGTCATGAAGGATCCCATTGTAGTGCCCTGTTATTAAAGGCTGATTAGAGTCATGAAGGATCCCATCGTACTGCCCTGTTATTAAAGGCTGATTAGAGTCATGAAGGATCCCATTGTTGTGCCCTGTTATTAAAGGCTGATTAGAGTCATGAAGGATCCCATTGTAGTGCCCTGTTATTAAAGGCTGATTAGAGTCATGAAGGATCCCATTGTAGTGCCCTGTTATTAAAGGTTGATTAGAGTCATGAAGGATCCCATTGTAGTGCCCTGTTATTAAAGGCTGATTCGAGTCATGAAGGATCCCATTGTAGTGCCCTGTTATTAAAGGCTGATTCGAGTCATGAAGGATCCCATTGTAGTGCCCTGTTATTAAAGGCTGATTAGAGTCATGAAGGATCCCATCGTACTGCCCTGTTATTAAAGGCTGATTAGAGTCATGAAGGATCCCATTGTAGTGCCCTGTTATTAAAGGTTTATTAGAGTCATGAAGGATCCCATTGTAGTGCCCTGTTATTAAAGGCTGATTAGAGTCATGAAGGATCCCATTGTAGTGCCCTGTTATTAAAGACTGATTAGAGTCATGAAGGATCCCATTGTAGTGCCCTGTTATTAAAGGCTGATTAGAGTCATGAAGGATCCCATTGTAGTGCCCTGTTATTAAAGGCTGATTAGTCATGAAGGATCCCATTGTAGTGCCCTGTATTAAAGGCTGATTAGAGTCATGAAGGATCCCATTGTAGTGCCCTGTTATTAAAGGCTGATTAGAGTCATGAAGGATCCCAGTGTAGTGCCCTGTTATTAAAGGCTGATTAGAGTCATGAAGGATCCCATCGTACTGCCCTGTATTAAAGGCTGATTAGAGTCATGAAGGGTCCCATTGTAGTGCCCTGTTATTAAAGACTGATTAGTCATGAAGGATCCCATTGTAGTGCCCTGTTATTAAAGACTGATTAGTCATGAAGGATCCCATTGTAGTGCCCTGTTATTAAAGGCTGATTAGAGTCATGAAGGATCCCATTGTAGTGCCCTGTTATTAAAGGCTGATTAGAGTCATGAAGGATCCCAGACTGCCCTGTTATTAAAGGCTGATTAGAGTCATGAAGGATCCCATTGTAGTGCCCTGTTATTAAAGGTTTATTAGAGTCATGAAGGATCCCATTGTAGTGCCCTGTTATTAAAGGCTGATTAGAGTCATGAAGGATCCCATTGTAGTGCCCTGTTATTAAAGACTGATTAGAGTCATGAAGGATCCCATTGTAGTGCCCTGTTATTAAAGGCTGATTAGAGTCATGAAGGATCCCATTGTAGTGCCCTGTTATTAAAGGCTGATTAGTCATGAAGGATCCCATTGTAGTGCCCTGTATTAAAGGCTGATTATAGTCATGAAGGATCCCATTGTAGTGCCCTGTTATTAAAGGCTGATTAGAGTCATGAAGGATCCCATTGTAGTGCCCTGTTATTAAAGGCTGATTAGAGTCATGAAGGATCCCATCGTACTGCCCTGTATTAAAGGCTGATTAGAGTCATGAAGGGTCCCATTGTAGTTCCCTGTTATTAAAGACTGATTAGTCATGAAGGATCCCATTGTAGTGCCCTGTTATTAAAGGCTGATTAGAGTCATGAAGGATCCCATTGTAGTGCCCTGTTATTAAAGGCTGATTAGAGTCATGAAGGATCCCATCGTACTGCCCTGTTATTAAAGGCTGATTAGAGTCATGAAGGATCCCATTGTAGTGCCCTGTTATTAAAGGCTGATTAGAGTCATGAAGGATCCCATTGTAGTGCCCTGTTATTAAAGGCTGATTAGAGTCATGAAGGATCCCATCGTACTGCCCTGTATTAAAGGCTGATTAGAGTCATGAAGGGTCCCATTGTAGTGCCCTGTTATTAAAGATTGATTAGTCATGAAGGATCCCATTGTAGTGCCCTGTTATTAAAGGCTGATTAGAGTCATGAAGGATCCCATCGTACTGCCCTGTTATTAAAGGCTGATTAGAGTCATGAAGGATCCCATTGTAGTGCCCTGTTATTAAAGACTGATTAGAGTCATGAAGGATCCCATTGTAGTGCCCTGTTATTAAAGGCTGATTAGTCATGAAGGATCCCATTGTAGTGCCCTGTATTAAAGGCTGATTAGAGTCATGAAGGATCCCATTGTAGTGCCCTGTTATTAAAGGCTGATTAGAGTCATGAAGGATCCCATCGTACTGCCCTGTATTAAAGGCTGATTAGAGTCATGAAGGGTCCCATTGTAGTGCCCTGTTATTAAAGATTGATTAGTCATGAAGGATCCCATTGTAGTGCCCTGTTATTAAAGGCTGATTAGAGTCATGAAGGATCCCATTGTAGTGCCCTGTTATTAAAGGCTGATTAGAGTCATGAAGGATCCCATTGTAGTGCCCTGTTATTAAAGGCTGATTAGAGTCATGAAGGATCCCATTGTAGTGCCCTGTTATTAAAGGCTGATTAGAGTCATGAAGGATCCCATTGTAGTGCCCTGTTATTAAAGGCTGATTAGAGTCATGAAGGATCCCATTGTAGTGCCCTGTTATTAAAGGCTGATTAGAGTCATGAAGGATCCCATTGTAGTGCCCTGTTATTAAAGGCTGATTAGAGTCATGAAGGATCCCATCGTACTGCCCTGTATTAAAGGCTGATTAGAGTCATGAAGGGTCCCATTGTAGTGCCCTGTTATTAAAGATTGATTAGTCATGAAGGATCCCATTGTAGTGCCCTGTTATTAAAGGCTGATTAGAGTCATGAAGGCTCCCATTGTAGTGCCCTGTTATTAAAGGCTGATTAGAGTCATGAAGGATCCCATTGTACTGCCCTGTTATTAAAGGCTGATTAGAGTCATGAAGGATCCCATCGTACTGCCCTGTTATTAAAGGCTGATTAGAGTCATGAAGGATCCCATTGTAGTGCCCTGTTATTAAAGGCTGATTAGAGTCATGAAGGATCCCATTGTAGTGCCCTGTTATTAAAGGCTGATTAGAGTCATGAAGGATCCCATTGTAGTGCCCTGTTATTAAAGGCTGATTAGAGTCATGAAGTATCCCATTGTAGTGCCCTGTTATTAAAGGCTTATTAGTCATGAAGCATCCCATTGTAGTGCCCTGTTATTAAAGGCTGATTAGAGTCATGAAGGATCCCATTGTAGTGCCCTGTTATTAAAGGCTGATTAGGGTCATGAAGTATCCCATCGTACTGCCCTGTTATTAAAGGCTGATTAGTGTCATGAAAGATCCCATTGTACTGTCCTGTTATTAAAGGCTGATTAAAGTCATGAAGGATCCCATCGTACTGCCCTGTTATTAAAGACTGATTAGAGTCATGAAGGATCCCATCGTACTGCCCTGTATTAAAGGCTGATTAGGGTCATGAAGGATCCCATTGTAGTGCCCTGTTATTAAAGGCTGATTAGAGTCATGAAGGATCCCATTGTAGTGCCCTGTTATTAAAGGCTGATTAGAGTCATGAAGGATCCCATTGTACTGCCCTGTTATTAAAGGCTGATTAGAGTCATGAAGGGTCCCATTGTAGTGCCCTGTTATTAAAGATTGATTAGTCATGAAGGATCCCATTGTAGTGCCCTGTTATTAAAGGCTGATTAGAGTCATGAAGGATCCCATCGTACTGCCCTGTTATTAAAGGCTGATTAGAGTCATGAAGGATCCCATTGTAGTGCCCTGTTATTAAAGGCTGATTAGAGTCATGAAGGATCCCATTGTAGTGCCCTGTTATTAAAGGCTGATTAGTCATGAAGGATCCCATTGTAGTGCCCTGTATTAAAGGCTGATTAGAGTCATGAAGGATCCCATTGTAGTGCCCTGTTATTAAAGGCTGATTAGAGTCATGAAGGATCCCATTGTAGTGCCCTGTTATTAAAGGCTGATTAGAGTCATGAAGGATCCCATCGTACTGCCCTGTATTAAAGGCTGATTAGAGTCATGAAGGGTCCCATTGTAGTGCCCTGTTATTAAAGATTGATTAGAGTCATGAAGGATCCCATTGTAGTGCCCTGTTATTAAAGGCTGATTAGAGTCATGAAGGATCCCATTGTAGTGCCCTGTTATTAAAGGCTGATTAGAGTCATGAAGGATCCCATTGTAGTGCCCTGTTATTAAAGGCTGATTAGAGTCATGAAGGATCCCATTGTAGTGCCCTGTTATTAAAGGCTGATTAGAGTCATGAAGGATCCCATTGTAGTGCCCTGTTATTAAAGGCTGATTAGAGTCATGAAGGATCCCATTGTAGTGCCCTGTTATTAAAGGCTGATTAGAGTCATGAAGGATCCCATCGTACTGCCCTGTTATTAAAGGCTGATTAGAGTCATGAAGGATCCCATTGTAGTGCCCTGTTATTAAAGGCTGATTAGAGTCATGAAGGATCCCATTGTAGTGCCCTGTTATTAAAGGCTGATTAGAGTCATGAAGGATCCCATCGTACTGCCCTGTTATTAAAGGCTGATTAGAGTCATGAAGGATCCCATTGTACTGCCCTGTTATTAAAGGCTGATTAGAGTCATGAAGGATCCCATCGTACTGCCCTGTTATTAAAGGCTGATTAGAGTCATGAAGGATCCCATTGTAGTGCCCTGTTATTAAAGGCTGATTAGAGTCATGAAGGATCCCATCGTACTGCCCTGTTATTAAAGGCTGATTAGAGTCATGAAGGATCCCATTGTAGTGCCCTGTTATTAAAGACTGATTAGAGTCATGAAGGATCCCATTGTAGTGCCCTGTTATTAAAGGCTGATTAGTCATGAAGGATCCCATTGTAGTGCCCTGTATTAAAGGCTGATTAGAGTCATGAAGGATCCCATTGTAGTGCCCTGTTATTAAAGGCTGATTAGAGTCATGAAGGATCCCATCGTACTGCCCTGTTATTAAAGGCTGATTAGTGTCATGAAAGATCCCATTGTACTGTCCTGTTATTAAAGGCTGATTAAAGTCATGAAGGATCCCATCGTACTGCCCTGTTATTAAAGACTGATTAGAGTCATGAAGGATCCCATCGTACTGCCCTGTATTAAAGGCTGATTAGGGTCATGAAGGATCCCATTGTAGTGCCCTGTTATTAAAGGCTGATTAGAGTCATGAAGGATCCCATTGTAGTGCCCTGTTATTAAAGGCTGATTAGAGTCATGAAGGATCCCATTGTAGTGCCCTGTATTAAAGGCTGATTAGAGTCATGAAGGATCCCATTGTAGTGCCCTGTTATTAAAGGCTGATTAGTCATGAAGGATCCCATTGTAGTGCCCTGTTATTAAAGGCTGATTAGAGTCATGAAGGATCCCATCGTACTGCCCTGTTATTAAAGGCTGATTAGAGTCATGAAGGATCCCATTGTAGTGCCCTGTTATTAAAGACTGATTAGAGTCATGAAGGATCCCATTGTAGTGCCCTGTTATTAAAGGCTGATTAGTCATGAAGGATCCCATTGTAGTGCCCTGTATTAAAGGCTGATTAGAGTCATGAAGGATCCCATTGTAGTGCCCTGTTATTAAAGGCTGATTAGAGTCATGAAGGATCCCATTGTAGTGCCCTGTTATTAAAGGCTGATTAGAGTCATGAAGGATCCCATCGTACTGCCCTGTATTAAAGGCTGATTAGAGTCATGAAGGATCCCATTGTAGTGCCCTGTTATTAAAGGCTGATTAGAGTCATGAAGGATCCCATTGTAGTGCCCTGTTATTAAAGGCTGATTAGAGTCATGAAGTATCCCATTGTAGTGCCCTGTTATTAAAGGCTTATTAGTCATGAAGCATCCCATTGTAGTGCCCTGTTATTAAAGGCTGATTAGAGTCATGAAGGATCCCATTGTAGTGCCCTGTTATTAAAGGCTGATTAGAGTCATGAAGGATCCCATTGTACTGCCCTGTTATTAAAGGCTGATTAGAGTCATGAAGGATCCCATTGTAGTGCCCTGTTATTAAAGGCTGATTAGAGTCATGAAGGATCCCATTGTAGTGCCCTGTTATTAAAGGCTGATTAGTCATGAAGGATCCCATTGTACTGCCCTGTTATTAAAGGCTGATTAGAGTCATGAAGGATCCCATTGTAGTGCCCTGTTATTAAAGGCTGATTAGAGTCATGAAGGATCCCATTGTAGTGCCCTGTTATTAAAGGCTGATTAGAGTCATGAAGGATCCCATTGTAGTGCCCTGTTATTAAAGGCTGATTAGAGTCATGAAGGATCCCATTGTAGTGCCCTGTTATTAAAGGCTGATTAGAGTCATGAAGGATCCCATTGTAGTGCCCTGTTATTAAAGGCTGATTAGAGTCATGAAGGATCCCATTGTAGTGCCCTGTTATTAAAGGCTGATTAGAGTCATGAAGGATCCCATCGTACTGCCCTGTTATTAAAGGCTGATTAGAGTCATGAAGGATCCCATTGTAGTGCCCTGTTATTAAAGGCTGATTAGAGTCATGAAGGATCCCATTGTAGTGCCCTGTTATTAAAGGCTGATTAGAGTCATGAAGGATCCCATTGTAGTGCCCTGTTATTAAAGGCTGATTAGTCATGAAGCATCCCATTGTAGTGCCCTGTTATTAAAGGCTGATTAGAGTCATGAAGGATCCCATTGTAGTGCCCTGTTATTAAAGGCTGATTAGAGTCATGAAGGATCCCATCGTACTGCCCTGTTATTAAAGGCTGATTAGTGTCATGAAGGATCCCATTGTACTGTGCCCTGTTATTAAAGGCTGATTAAAGTCATGAAGGATCCCATTGTACTGCCCTGTTATTTATTTAAAGGGTACTGCCCTGTATTAAAAGGCTGATTAGGGTCATGAAGGATCCCATTGTAGTGCCCTGTTATTAAAGGCTGATTAGAGTCATGAAGGATCCCATTGTAGTGCCCTGTTATTAAAGGCTGATTAGAGTCATGAAGGATCCCATCGTACTGCCCTGTTATTAAAGGCTGATTAGAGTCATGAAGGTCCCATTGTAGTGCCCTGTTATTAAAGATTGATTAGTCATGAAGGATCCCATTGTAGTGCCCTGTTATTAAAGGCTGATTAGAGTCATGAAGGATCCCATTGTACTGCCCTGTTATTAAAGGCTGATTAGAGTCATGAAGGATCCCATTGTAGTGCCCTGTTATTAAAGACTGATTAGAGTCATGAAGGATCCCATTGTAGTGCCCTGTTATTAAAGGCTGATTAGAGTCATGAAGGATCCCATTGTAGTGCCCTGTTATTAAAGGCTGATTAGAGTCATGAAGGATCCCATCGTACTGCCCTGTTATTAAAGGCTGATTAGAGTCATGAAGGATCCCATTGTAGTGCCCTGTTATTAAAGGCTGATTAGTCATGAAGGATCCCATTGTAGTGCCCTGTATTAAAGGCTGATTAGAGTCATGAAGGATCCCATTGTAGTGCCCTGTTATTAAAGGCTGATTAGAGTCATGAAGGATCCCATTGTAGTGCCCTGTTATTAAAGGCTGATTAGAGTCATGAAGGATCCCATTGTAGTGCCCTGTTATTAAAGGCTGATTAGAGTCATGAAGGATCCCATTGTACTGCCCTGTTATTAAAGGCTGATTAGAGTCATGAAGGATCCCATTGTAGTGCCCTGTTATTAAAGGCTGATTAGAGTCATGAAGGATCCCATTGTAGTGCCCTGTTATTAAAGGCTGATTAGAGTCATGAAGGATCCCATCGTACTGCCCTGTTATTAAAGGCTGATTAGAGTCATGAAGGATCCCATTGTAGTGCCCTGTTATTAAAGGCTGATTAGAGTCATGAAGGATCCCATTGTAGTGCCCTGTTATTAAAGGCTGATTAGAGTCATGAAGGATCCCATTGTAGTGCCCTGTTATTAAAGGCTGATTAGAGTCATGAAGTATCCCATTGTAGTGCCCTGTTATTAAAGGCTTATTAGTCATGAAGCATCCCATTGTAGTGCCCTGTTATTAAAGGCTGATTAGAGTCATGAAGGATCCCATTGTAGTGCCCTGTTATTAAAGGCTGATTAGGGTCATGAAGTATCCCATCGTACTGCCCTGTTATTAAAGGCTGATTAGTGTCATGAAGGATCCCATTGTACTGTCCTGTTATTAAAGGCTGATTAAAGTCATGAAGGATCCCATTGTAGTGCCCTGTTATTAAAGGCTGATTAGAGTCATGAAGGATCCCATTGTAGTGCCCTGTTATTAAAGGCTGATTAGAGTCATGAAGGACGTACTGCCCTGTATTAAAGGCTGATTAGAGTCATGAAGGGTCCCATTGTAGTGCCCTGTTATTAAAGATTGATTAGTCATGAAGGATCCCATTGTAGTGCCCTGTTATTAAAGGCTGATTAGAGTCATGAAGGATCCCATTGTAGTGCCCTGTTATTAAAGGCTGATTAGAGTCATGAAGGATCCCATTGTAGTGCCCTGTTATTAAAGGCTGATTAGAGTCATGAAGGATCCCATTGTAGTGCCCTGTTATTAAAGGCTGATTAGAGTCATGAAGGATCCCATCGTACTGCCCTGTTATTAAAGGCTGATTAGAGTCATGAAGGATCCCATTGTAGTGCCCTGTTATTAAAGGCTGATTAGAGTCATGAAGGATCCCATTGTAGTGCCCTGTTATTAAAGGCTGATTAGAGTCATGAAGGATCCCATTGTAGTGCCCTGTTATTAAAGGCTGATTAGAGTCATGAAGGATCCCATTGTAGTGCCCTGTTATTAAAGGCTGATTAGAGTCATGAAGGATCCCATTGTAGTGCCCTGTTATTAAAGGCTGATTAGAGTCATGAAGGATCCCATTGTAGTGCCCTGTTATTAAAGGCTGATTAGAGTCATGAAGTATCCCATGTAGTGCCCTGTTATTAAAGGCTGATTAGTCATGAAGGATCCCATTGTAGTGTCCTGTTATTAAAGGCTGATTAAAGTCATGAAGGATCCCATTGTAGTGCCCTGTTATTAAAGGCTGATTAGAGTCATGAAGGATCCCATCGTACTGCCCTGTTATTAAAGGCTGATTAGGGTCATGAAGGATCCCATTGTAGTGCCCTGTTATTAAAGGCTGATTAGAGTCATGAAGGATCCCATTGTAGTGCCCTGTTATTAAAGGCTGATTAGAGTCATGAAGGATCCCATCGTACTGCCCTTTATTAAAGGCTGATTAGAGTCATGAAGGGTCCCATTGTAGTGCCCTGTTATTAAAGATTGATTAGTCATGAAGGATCCCATTGTAGTGCCCTGTTATTAAAGGCTGATTAGAGTCATGAAGGATCCCATCGTACTGCCCTGTTATTAAAGGCTGATTAGAGTCATGAAGGATCCCATTGTAGTGCCCTGTTATTAAAGACTGATTAGAGTCATGAAGGATCCCATTGTAGTGCCCTGTTATTAAAGGCTGATTAGTCATGAAGGATCCCATTGTAGTGCCCTGTTATTAAAGGCTGATTAGAGTCATGAAGGATCCCATTGTAGTGCCCTGTTATTAAAGGCTGATTAGAGTCATGAAGGATCCCATTGTAGTGCCCTGTTATTAAAGGCTGATTAGAGTCATGAAGGATCCCATTGTACTGCCCTGTTATTAAAGGCTGATTAGAGTCATGAAGGATCCCATTGTAGTGCCCTGTTATTAAAGGCTGATTAGAGTCATGAAGGATCCCATTGTAGTGCCCTGTTATTAAAGGCTGATTAGAGTCATGAAGGATCCCATTGTAGTGCCCTGTTATTAAAGGCTGATTAGAGTCATGAAGGATCCCATTGTAGTGCCCTGTATTAAAGGCTGATTAGAGTCATGAAGGGTCCCATTGTAGTGCCCTGTTATTAAAGATTGATTAGTCATGAAGGATCCCATTGTAGTGCCCTGTTATTAAAGGCTGATTAGAGTCATGAAGGATCCCATTGTAGTGCCCTGTTATTAAAGGCTGATTAGAGTCATGAAGGATCCCATTGTAGTGCCCTGTTATTAAAGGCTGATTAGAGTCATGAAGGATCCCATTGTAGTGCCCTGTTATTAAAGGCTGATTAGAGTCATGAAGGATCCCATCGTACTGCCCTGTTATTAAAGGCTGATTAGAGTCATGAAGGATCCCATTGTAGTGCCCTGTTATTAAAGGCTGATTAGAGTCATGAAGGATCCCATTGTAGTGCCCTGTTATTAAAGGCTGATTAGAGTCATGAAGGATCCCATCGTACTGCCCTGTTATTAAAGGCTGATTAGAGTCATGAAGGATCCCATTGTAGTGCCCTGTTATTAAAGGCTGATTAGAGTCATGAAGGATCCCATTGTAGTGCCCTGTTATTAAAGGCTGATTAGAGTCATGAAGGATCCCATTGTAGTGCCCTGTTATTAAAGGCTGATTAGAGTCATGAAGTATCCCATTGTAGTGCCCTGTTATTAAAGGCTTATTAGTCATGAAGCATCCCATTGTAGTGCCCTGTTATTAAAGGCTGATTAGAGTCATGAAGGATCCCATTGTAGTGCCCTGTTATTAAAGGCTGATTAGGGTCATGAAGTATCCCATCGTACTGCCCTGTTATTAAAGGCTGATTAGTGTCATGAAGGATCCCATTGTACTGTCCTGTTATTAAAGGCTGATTAAAGTCATGAAGGATCCCATTGTAGTGCCCTGTTATTAAAGGCTGATTAGAGTCATGAAGGATCCCATTGTAGTGCCCTGTTATTAAAGGCTGATTAGAGTCATGAAGGATCCCATCGTACTGCCCTGTTATTAAAGGCTGATTAGAGTCATGAAGGATCCCATTGTTGTGCCCTGTTATTAAAGGCTGATTAGAGTCATGAAGGATCCCATTGTAGTGCCCTGTTATTAAAGGCTGATTAGAGTCATGAAGGATCCCATTGTAGTGCCCTGTTATTAAAGGTTGATTAGAGTCATGAAGGATCCCATTGTAGTGCCCTGTTATTAAAGGCTGATTCGAGTCATGAAGGATCCCATTGTAGTGCCCTGTTATTAAAGGCTGATTCGAGTCATGAAGGATCCCATTGTAGTGCCCTGTTATTAAAGGCTGATTAGAGTCATGAAGGATCCCATCGTACTGCCCTGTTATTAAAGGCTGATTAGAGTCATGAAGGATCCCATTGTAGTGCCCTGTTATTAAAGGCTGATTAGAGTCATGAAGGATCCCATCGTACTGCCCTGTATTAAAGGCTGATTAGAGTCATGAAGGGTCCCATTGTAGTGCCCTGTTATTAAAGATTGATTAGTCATGAAGGATCCCATTGTAGTGCCCTGTTATTAAAGGCTGATTAGAGTCATGAAGGCTCCCATTGTAGTGCCCTGTTATTAAAGGCTGATTAGAGTCATGAAGGATCCCATTGTACTGCCCTGTTATTAAAGGCTGATTAGAGTCATGAAGGATCCCATCGTACTGCCCTGTTATTAAAGGCTGATTAGAGTCATGAAGGATCCCATTGTAGTGCCCTGTTATTAAAGGCTGATTAGAGTCATGAAGGATCCCATCGTACTGCCCTGTATTAAAGGCTGATTAGAGTCATGAAGGGTCCCATTGTAGTGCCCTGTTATTAAAGATTGATTAGTCATGAAGGATCCCATTGTAGTGCCCTGTTATTAAAGGCTGATTAGAGTCATGAAGGCTCCCATTGTAGTGCCCTGTTATTAAAGGCTGATTAGAGTCATGAAGGATCCCATTGTACTGCCCTGTTATTAAAGGCTGATTAGAGTCATGAAGGATCCCATCGTACTGCCCTGTTATTAAAGGCTGATTAGAGTCATGAAGGATCCCATTGTAGTGCCCTGTTATTAAAGGCTGATTAGAGTCATGAAGGATCCCATTGTAGTGCCCTGTTATTAAAGGCTGATTAGAGTCATGAAGGATCCCATTGTAGTGCCCTGTTATTAAAGGCTGATTAGAGTCATGAAGTATCCCATTGTAGTGCCCTGTTATTAAAGGCTTATTAGTCATGAAGCATCCCATTGTAGTGCCCTGTTATTAAAGGCTGATTAGAGTCATGAAGGATCCCATTGTAGTGCCCTGTTATTAAAGGCTGATTAGGGTCATGAAGTATCCCATCGTACTGCCCTGTTATTAAAGGCTGATTAGTGTCATGAAGGATCCCATTGTACTGTCCTGTTATTAAAGGCTGATTAAAGTCATGAAGGATCCCATCGTACTGCCCTGTTATTAAAGACTGATTAGAGTCATGAAGGATCCCATCGTACTGCCCTGTATTAAAGGCTGATTAGGGTCATGAAGGATCCCATTGTAGTGCCCTGTTATTAAAGGCTGATTAGAGTCATGAAGGATCCCATTGTAGTGCCCTGTTATTAAAGACTGATTAGAGTCATGAAGGATCCCATCGTACTGCCCTGTATTAAAGGCTGATTAGGGTCATGAAGGATCCCATTGTAGTGCCCTGTTATTAAAGGCTGATTAGAGTCATGAAGGATCCCATTGTAGTGCCCTGTTATTAAAGGCTGATTAGAGTCATGAAGGATCCCATCGTACTGCCCTTTATTAAAGGCTGATTAGAGTCATGAAGGGTCCCATTGTAGTGCCCTGTTATTAAAGATTGATTAGTCATGAAGGATCCCATTGTAGTGCCCTGTTATTAAAGGCTGATTAGAGTCATGAAGGATCCCATCGTACTGCCCTGTTATTAAAGGCTGATTAGAGTCATGAAGGATCCCATTGTAGTGCCCTGTTATTAAAGACTGATTAGAGTCATGAAGGATCCCATTGATCCTGTTATTAAAGGCTGATTAGTCATGAAGGATCCCATTGTAGTGCCCTGTATTAAAGGCTGATTAGAGTCATGAAGGATCCCATTGTAGTGCCCTGTTATTAAAGGCTGATTAGAGTCATGAAGGATCCCATTGTAGTGCCCTGTTATTAAAGGCTGATTAGAGTCATGAAGGATCCCATCGTACTGCCCTGTATTAAAGGCTGATTAGAGTCATGAAGGGTCCCATTGTAGTGCCCTGTTATTAAAGATTGATTAGTCATGAAGGATCCCATTGTAGTGCCCTGTTATTAAAGGCTGATTAGAGTCATGAAGGATCCCATTGTAGTGCCCTGTTATTAAAGGCTGATTAGAGTCATGAAGGATCCCATTGTAGTGCCCTGTTATTAAAGGCTGATTAGAGTCATGAAGGATCCCATTGTAGTGCCCTGTTATTAAAGGCTGATTAGAGTCATGAAGGATCCCATTGTAGTGCCCTGTTATTAAAGGCTGATTAGAGTCATGAAGGATCCCATTGTAGTGCCCTGTTATTAAAGGCTGATTAGAGTCATGAAGGATCCCATCGTACTGCCCTGTATTAAAGGCTGATTAGAGTCATGAAGGGTCCCATTGTAGTGCCCTGTTATTAAAGATTGATTAGTCATGAAGGATCCCATTGTAGTGCCCTGTTATTAAAGGCTGATTAGAGTCATGAAGGCTCCCATTGTAGTGCCCTGTTATTAAAGGCTGATTAGAGTCATGAAGGATCCCATTGTACTGCCCTGTTATTAAAGGCTGATTAGAGTCATGAAGGATCCCATTGTAGTGCCCTGTTATTAAAGGCTGATTAGAGTCATGAAGGATCCCATTGTAGTGCCCTGTTATTAAAGGCTGATTAGAGTCATGAAGGATCCCATTGTAGTGCCCTGTTATTAAAGGCTGATTAGAGTCATGAAGGATCCCATCGTACTGCCCTGTTATTAAAGGCTGATTAGAGTCATGAAGGATCCCATTGTAGTGCCCTGTTATTAAAGGATTGATTAGTCATGAAGGATCCCATTGTAGTGCCCTGTTATTAAAGGCTGATTAGAGTCATGAAGGATCCCATTGTAGTGCCCTGTTATTAAAGGCTGATTAGAGTCATGAAGGATCCCATTGTACTGCCCTGTTATTAAAGGCTGATTAGAGTCATGAAGGATCCCCGTACTGCCCTGTTATTAAAGGCTGATTAGAGTCATGAAGGATCCCATTGTAGTGCCCTGTTATTAAAGGCTGATTAGAGTCATGAAGGATCCCATTGTAGTGCCCTGTTATTAAAGGCTGATTAGAGTCATGAAGGATCCCATTGTAGTGCCCTGTTATTAAAGGCTGATTAGAGTCATGAAGTATCCCATTGTAGTGCCCTGTTATTAAAGGCTTATTAGTCATGAAGCATCCCATTGTAGTGCCCTGTTATTAAAGGCTGATTAGAGTCATGAAGGATCCCATTGTAGTGCCCTGTTATTAAAGGCTGATTAGGGTCATGAAGTATCCCATCGTACTGCCCTGTTATTAAAGGCTGATTAGTGTCATGAAGGATCCCATTGTAGTGCCCTGTTATTAAAGGCTGATTAGAGTCATGAAGGATCCCATTGTAGTGCCCTGTTATTAAAGGCTGATTAGAGTCATGAAGGATCCCATTGTAGTGCCCTGTTATTAAAGGCTGATTAGAGTCATGAAGGATCCCATCGTACTGCCCTGTTATTAAAGGCTGATTAGAGTCATGAAGGATCCCATTGTAGTGCCCTGTTATTAAAGGCTGATTAGAGTCATGAAGGATCCCATTGTAGTGCCCTGTTATTAAAGGCTGATTAGAGTCATGAAGGATCCCATCGTACTGCCCTGTATTAAAGGCTGTTTAGAGTCATGAAGGGTCCCATTGTAGTGCCCTGTTATTAAAGATTGATTAGTCATGAAGGATCCCATTGTAGTGCCCTGTTATTAAAGGCTGATTAGAGTCATGAAGGCTCCCATTGTAGTGCCCTGTTATTAAAGGCTGATTAGAGTCATGAAGGATCCCATTGTACTGCCCTGTTATTAAAGGCTGATTAGAGTCATGAAGGATCCCATTGTAGTGCCCTGTTATTAAAGGCTGATTAGAGTCATGAAGGATCCCATTGTAGTGCCCTGTTATTAAAGGCTGATTAGAGTCATGAAGGATCCCATTGTAGTGCCCTGTTATTAAAGGCTGATTAGAGTCATGAAGTATCCCATTGTAGTGCCCTGTTATTAAAGGCTGATTAGTCATGAAGCATCCCATTGTAGTGCCCTGTTATTAAAGGCTGATTAGAGTCATGAAGGATCCCATTGTAGTGCCCTGTTATTAAAGGCTGATTAGAGTCATGAAGTATCCCATTGTAGTGCCCTGTTATTAAAGGCTGATTAGAGTCATGAAGGATCCCATTGTACTGCCCTGTTATTAAAGGCTGATTAAAGTCATGAAGGATCCCATTGTAGTGCCCTGTTATTAAAGGCTGATTAGAGTCATGAAGGATCCCATTGTAGTGCCCTGTTATTAAAGGCTGATTAGAGTCATGAAGGATCCCATTGTAGTGCCCTGTTATTAAAGGCTGATTAGAGTCATGAAGGATCCCATTGTAGTGCCCTGTTATTAAAGGCTGATTAGAGTCATGAAGGATCCCATTGTAGTGCCCTGTTATTAAAGGCTGATTAGAGTCATGAAGGATCCCATTGTAGTGCCCTGTTATTAAAGGCTGATTAGAGTCATGAAGGATCCCATTGTAGTGCCCTGTTATTAAAGGCTGATTAGAGTCATGAAGGATCCCATTGTAGTGCCCTGTTATTAAAGGCTGATTAGAGTCATGAAGGATCCCATTGTACTGCCCTGTTATTAAAGGCTGATTGATTAGGGTCAGTGCCCTGTTATTAAAGGATTGAAGTCATCCCATTGTAGTGCCCTGTTATTAAAGGCTGATTAGAGTCATGAAGGATCCCATTGTAGTGCCCTGTTATTAAAGGCTGATTAGAGTCATGAAGGATCCCATTGTAGTGCCCTGTTATTAAAGGCTGATTAGAGTCATGAAGGATCCCATTGTAGTGCCCTGTTATTAAAGGCTGATTAGAGTCATGAAGGATCCCATTGTAGTGCCCTGTTATTAAAGGCTGATTAGAGTCATGAAGGATCCCATTGTAGTGCCCTGTTATTAAAGGCTGATTAGAGTCATGAAGGATCCCATCGTACTGCCCTGTTATTAAAGGCTGATTAGAGTCATGAAGGGTCCCATTGATGCCCTGTTATTAAAGATTGATTGTCATGAAGGATCCCATTGTAGTGCCCTGTTATTAAAGGCTGATTAGAGTCATGAAGGATCCCATTGTAGTGCCCTGTTATTAAAGGCTGATTAGAGTCATGAAGGATCCCATTGTAGTGCCCTGTTATTAAAGGCTGATTAGAGTCATGAAGGATCCCATTGTAGTGCCCTGTTATTAAAGGCTGATTAGAGTCATGAAGGATCCCATTGTAGTGCCCTGTTATTAAAGGCTGATTAGAGTCATGAAGGATCCCATTGTAGTGCCCTGTTATTAAAGGCTGATTAGAGTCATGAAGGATCCCATCGTACTGCCCTGTATTAAAGGCTGATTAGAGTCATGAAGGGTCCCATTGTAGTGCCCTGTTATTAAAGATTGATTAGTCATGAAGGATCCCATTGTAGTGCCCTGTTATTAAAGGCTGATTAGAGTCATGAAGGATCCCATTGTAGTGCCCTGTTATTAAAGGCTGATTAGAGTCATGAAGGATCCCATTGTACTGCCCTGTTATTAAAGGCTGATTAGAGTCATGAAGGATCCCATTGTAGTGCCCTGTTATTAAAGGCTGATTAGAGTCATGAAGGATCCCATTGTAGTGCCCTGTTATTAAAGGCTGATTAGAGTCATGAAGGATCCCATTGTAGTGCCCTGTTATTAAAGGCTGATTAGAGTCATGAAGGATCCCATTGTAGTGCCCTGTTATTAAAGGCTGATTAGAGTCATGAAGTATCCCATTGTAGTCCCTGTTATTAAAGGCTTATTAGTCATGAAGCATCCCATTGTAGTGCCCTGTTATTAAAGGCTGATTAGAGTCATGAAGGATCCCATTGTAGTGCCCTGTTATTAAAGGCTGATTAGGGTCATGAAGTATCCCATCGTACTGCCCTGTTATTAAAGGCTGATTAGTGTCATGAAGGATCCCATTGTAGTGCCCTGTTATTAAAGGCTGATTAGAGTCATGAAGGATCCCATTGTAGTGCCCTGTTATTAAAGGCTGATTAGAGTCATGAAGGATCCCATTGTAGTGCCCTGTTATTAAAGGCTGATTAGAGTCATGAAGGATCCCATTGTACTGCCCTGTTATTAAAGGCTGATTAGAGTCATGAAGGATCCCATTGTAGTGCCCTGTTATTAAAGGCTGATTAGAGTCATGAAGGATCCCATTGTAGTGCCCTGTTATTAAAGGCTGATTAGAGTCATGAAGGATCCCATTGTACTGCCCTGTATTAAAGGCTGATTAGAGTCATGAAGGGTCCCATTGTAGTGCCCTGTTATTAAAGATTGATTAGTCATGAAGGATCCCATTGTAGTGCCCTGTTATTAAAGGCTGATTAGAGTCATGAAGGCTCCCATTGTAGTGCCCTGTTATTAAAGGCTGATTAGAGTCATGAAGGATCCCATTGTACTGCCCTGTTATTAAAGGCTGATTAGAGTCATGAAGGATCCCATTGTAGTGCCCTGTTATTAAAGGCTGATTAGAGTCATGAATTAAAGGCTGATTAGAGTCATGAAGGATCCCATTGTAGTGCCCTGTTATTAAAGGCTGATTAGAGTCATGAAGGATCCCATTGTAGTGCCCTGTTATTAAAGGCTGATTAGAGTCATGAAGTATCCCATTGTAGTGCCCTGTTATTAAAGGCTGATTAGTCATGAAGCATCCCATTGTAGTGCCCTGTTATTAAAGGCTGATTAGAGTCATGAAGGATCCCATTGTAGTGCCCTGTTATTAAAGGCTGATTAGGTCATGAAGTATCCCATCGTACTGCCCTGTTATTAAAGGCTGATTAGTGTCATGAAGGATCCCATTGTACTGCCCTGTTATTAAAGGCTGATTAAAGTCATGAAGGATCCCATTGTAGTGCCCTGTTATTAAAGGCTGATTAGAGTCATGAAGGATCCCATTGTAGTGCCCTGTTATTAAAGGCTGATTAGAGTCATGAAGGATCCCATCGTAGTGCCCTGTTATTAAAGGCTGATTAGAGTCATGAAGGATCCCATTGTAGTGCCCTGTTATTAAAGGCTGATTAAGTCATGAAGGATCCCATTGTAGTGCCCTGTTATTAGAGTCAAAGGCTGATTAGAGTCATGAAGGATCCCATTGTAGTGCCCTGTTATTAAAGGCTGATTAGAGTCATGAAGGATCCCATTGTAGTGCCCTGTTATTAAAGGCTGATTAGAGTCATGAAGGATCCCATTGTAGTGCCCTGTTATTAAAGGCTGATTAGAGTCATGAAGGATCCCATCGTACTGCCCTGTTATTAAAGGCTGATTAGAGTCATGAAGGATCCCATTGTAGTGCCCTGTTATTAAAGGCTGATTAGAGTCATGAAGGATCCCATTGTAGTGCCCTGTTATTAAAGGCTGATTAGAGTCATGAAGGATCCCATCGTACTGCCCTGTATTAAAGGCTGATTAGAGTCATGAAGGGTCCCATTGTAGTGCCCTGTTATTAAAGGATTGATTAGTCATGAAGGATCCCATTGTAGTGCCCTGTTATTAAAGGCTGATTAGAGTCATGAAGGATCCCATTGTAGTGCCCTGTTATTAAAGGCTGATTAGAGTCATGAAGGATCCCATTGTAGTGCCCTGTTATTAAAGCTGATTAGAGTCATGAAGGATCCCATTGTAGTGCCCTGTTATTAAAGGCTGATTAGAGTCATGAAGGATCCCATTGTAGTGCCCTGTTATTAAAGGCTGATTAGAGTCATGAAGGATCCCATTGTAGTGCCCTGTTATTAAAGGCTGATTAGAGTCATGAAGGATCCCATTGTAGTGCCCTGTTATTAAAGGCTGATTAGAGTCATGAAGGATCCCATCGTACTGCCCTGTATTAAAGGCTGATTAGAGTCATGAAGGGTCCCATTGTAGTGCCCTGTTATTAAAGATTGATTAGTCATGAAGGATCCCATTGATCCCTGATTGTAGTGCCCTGTTATTAAAGGCTGATTAGAGTCATGAAGGATCCCATTGTAGTGCCCTGTTATTAAAGGCTGATTAGAGTCATGAAGGATCCCATTGTAGTGCCCTGTTATTAAAGGCTGATTAGAGTCATGAAGGATCCCATTGTAGTGCCCTGTTATTAAAGGCTGATTAGAGTCATGAAGGATCCCATTGTAGTGCCCTGTTATTAAAGGCTGATTAGAGTCATGAAGGATCCCATTGTAGTGCCCTGTTATTAAAGGCTGATTAGAGTCATGAAGGATCCCATTGTAGTGCCCTGTTATTAAAGGCTGATTAGAGTCATGAAGGATCCCATTGTAGTGCCCTGTTATTAAAGGCTGATTAGTGTCATGAAGGATCCCATTGTAGTGCCCTGTTATTAAAGGCTGATTAGAGTCATGAAGGATCCCATTGTAGTGCCCTGTTATTAAAGGCTGATTAGAGTCATGAAGGATCCCATTGTAGTGCCCTGTTATTAAAGGCTGATTAGAGTCATGAAGGATCCCATGCCCTGTTATTAAAGGAAGTCATGAAGGATCCCATTGTAGTGCCCTGTTATTAAAGGCTGATTAGAGTCATGAAGGATCCCATTGTAGTGCCCTGTTATTAAAGGCTGATTAGAGTCATGAAGGATCCCATTGTAGTGCCCTGTTATTAAAGGCTGATTAGAGTCATGAAGGATCCATTGTAGTGCCCTGTTATTAAAGGCTGATTAGAGTCATGAAGTATCCCATTGTAGTGCCCTGTTATTAAGTGCTTATTAGTCATGAAGCATCCCATTTAGTGCCCTGTTATTAAAGGCTGATTAGAGTCATGAAGGATCCCATTGTAGTGCCCTGTTATTAAAGGCTGATTAGAGTCATGAAGGATCCCATGTACTGCCCTGTTATTAAAGGCTGATTAGAGTCATGAAGGATCCCATTGTACTGCCCTGTTATTAAAGGCTGATTAAAGTCATGAAGGATCCCATTGTAGTGCCCTGTTATTAAAGGCTGATTAGAGTCATGAAGGATCCCATTGTAGTGCCCTGTTATTAAAGGCTGATTAGAGTCATGAAGGATCCCATTGTAGTGCCCTGTTATTAAAGGCTGATTAGAGTCATGAAGGATCCCCGTACTGCCCTGTATTAAAGGCTGATTAGAGTCATGAAGGGTCCCATTGTAGTGCCCTGTTATTAAAGATTGATTAGTCATGAAGGATCCCATTGTAGTGCCCTGTTATTAAAGGCTGATTAGAGTCATGAAGGATCCCATTGTAGTGCCCTGTTATTAAAGGCTGATTAGAGTCATGAAGGATCCCATTGTAGTGCCCTGTTATTAAAGGCTGATTAGAGTCATGAAGGATCCCATTGTAGTGCCCTGTTATTAAAGGCTGATTAGTCATGAAGGATCCCATTGTAGTGCCCTGTTATTAAAGGCTGATTAGAGTCATGAAGGATCCCATTGTAGTGCCCTGTTATTAAAGGCTGATTAGAGTCATGAAGGATCCCATTGTAGTGCCCTGTTATTAAAGGCTGATTAGAGTCATGAAGGATCCCATCGTACTGCCCTGTATTAAAGGCTGATTAGAGTTGAAGGGTCCCATTGTAGTGCCCTGTTATTAAAGATTGATTAGTCATGAAGGATCCCATTGTAGTGCCCTGTTATTAAAGGCTGATTAGAGTCATGAAGGATCCCATTGTAGTGCCCTGTTATTAAAGGCTGATTAGAGTCATGAAGGATCCCATTGTAGTGCCCTGTTATTAAAGGCTGATTAGAGTCATGAAGGATCCCATTGTAGTGCCCTGTTATTAAAGGCTAGTTAAAGGCCCTGTTATTAGAGTCATGAAATCCCATTGATCCTGTTATTAAAGGCTGATTGTGAAGGATCCCATTGTAGTGCCCTGTTATTAAAGGCTGATTAGAGTCATGAAGGATCCCATTGTAGTGCCCTGTTATTAAAGATTAGAGTCTGATTTGTAGTCAGGCTGAATGAAGGATCCCATTGTAGTGCCCTGTTATTAAAGGCTGATTAGAGTCATGAAGGATCCCATTGTAGTGCCCTGTTATTAAAGGCTGATTAGAGTCATGAAGGATCCCATTGTAGTGCCCTGTTATTAAAGGCTGATTAGAGTCATGAAGGATCCCATCGTACTGCCCTGTATTAAAGGCTGATTAGAGTCATGAAGGGTCCCATTGTAGTGCCCTGTTATTAAAGATTGATTAGTCATGAAGGATCCCATTGTAGTGCCCTGTTATTAAAGGCTGATTAGAGTCATGAAGGATCCCATTGTAGTGCCCTGTTATTAAAGGCTGATTAGAGTCATGAAGGATCCCATTGTAGTGCCCTGTTATTAAAGGCTGATTAGAGTCATGAAGGATCCCATTGTAGTGCCCTGTTATTAAAGGCTGATTAGAGTCATGAAGGATCCCATTGTAGTGCCCTGTATTAAAGGCTGAGTCATGAAGGATCCCATTGTAGTGCCCTGTTATTAAAGGCTGATTAGAGTCATGAAGGATCCCATTGTAGTGCCCTGTTATTAAAGGCTGATTAGAGTCATGAAGGATCCCATCGTACTGCCCTGTTATTAAAGGCTGATTAGAGTCATGAAGGGTCCCATTGTAGTGCCCTGTTATTAAAGATTGATTAGTCATGAAGGATCCCATTGTAGTGCCCTGTTATTAAAGGCTGATTAGAGTCATGAAGGATCCCATTGTAGTGCCCTGTTATTAAAGGCTGATTAGAGTCATGAAGGATCCCATTGTAGTGCCCTGTTATTAAAGGCTGATTAGAGTCATGAAGGATCCCATTGTAGTGCCCTGTTATTAAAGGCTGATTAGAGTCATGAAAAGGCTGATTAGGCTGAGTCATGAAGGATCCCATTGTAGTGCCCTGTTATTAAAGGCTGATTAGAGTCATGAAGGATCCCATTGTAGTGCCCTGTTATTAAAGGCTGATTAGAGTCATGAAGGATCCCATTGTACTGCCCTGTTATTAAAGGCTGATTAGAGTCATGAAGGATCCCATTGTAGTGCCCTGTTATTAAAGCTGATTAGTCATGAAGGATCCCATTGTAGTGCCCTGTTATTAAAGGCTGATTAGAGTCATGAAGGATCCCATTGTAGTGCCCTGTTATTAAAGGCTGATTAGAGTCATGAAGTATCCCATTGTAGTGCCCTGTTATTAAAGGCTGATTAGAGTCATGAAGGATCCCATTGTAGTGCCCTGTTATTAAAGGCTGATTAGAGTCATGAAGGATCCCATTGTAGTACTGCCCTGTTATTAAAGGCTGATTAGAGTCATGAAGGATCCCATTGTAGTGCCCTGTTATTAAAGGCTGATTAAGTCATGAAGGATCCCATTGTAGTGCCCTGTTATTAAAGGCTGATTAGAGTCATGAAGGATCCCATTGTAGTGCCCTGTTATTAAAGGCTTGATTAGTCATGAAGCATCCCATTGTAGTGCCCTGTTATTAAAGGCTGATTAGAGTCATGAAGGATCCCATTGTAGTGCCCTGTTATTAAAGGCTGATTAGGGTCATGAAGTATCCCATCGTACTGCCCTGTTATTAAAGGCTGATTAGTGTCATGAAGATCCCATTGTACTGTCCTGTTATTAAAGGCTGATTAAAGTCATGAAGGGTATGCCCTGTTATTAAAGGACTGATTAGAGTCATGAAGGATCCCATCCTGCCCTGTTATTAAAGGCTGATTAGAGTCATGAAGGATCCCATTGTAGTGCCCTGTTATTAAAGGCTGATTAGAGTCATGAAGGATCCCATTGTAGTGCCCTGTTATTAAAGGCTGATTAGAGTCATGAAGGATCCCATCGTACTGCCCTGTTATTAAAGGCTGATTAGAGTCATGAAGGGTCCCATTGTAGTGCCCTGTTATTAAAGGATTGATTAGTCATGAAGGATCCCATTGTAGTGCCCTGTTATTAAAGGCTGATTAGAGTCATGAAGGATCCCATTGTAGTGCCCTGTTATTAAAGGCTGATTAGAGTCATGAAGGATCCCATTGTAGTGCCCTGTTATTAAAGGCTGATTAGAGTCATGAAGGATCCCATTGTAGTGCCCTGTTATTAAAGGCTGATTAGAGTCATGAAGGATCCCATTGTAGTGCCCTGTTATTAAAGGCTGATTAGAGTCATGAAGGATCCCATTGTAGTGCCCTGTTATTAAAGGCTGATTAGAGTCATGAAGGATCCCATTGTAGTGCCCTGTTATTAAAGGCTGATTAGTCATGAAGGATCCCATCGTACTGCCCTGTTATTAAAGGCTGATTAGAGTCATGAAGGATCCCATTGTAGTGCCCTGTTATTAAAGCTGATTAGTCATGAAGGATCCCATTGTATGCCCATTGATTAGTCATGAAGGATCCCATTGTAGTGCCCTGTTATTAAAGGCTGATTAGAGTCATGAAGGATCCCATTGTAGTGCCCTGTTATTAAAGGCTGATTAGAGTCATGAAGGATCCCATTGTAGTGCCCTGTTATTAAAGGCTGATTAGAGTCATGAAGGATCCCATTGTAGTGCCCTGTTATTAAAGGCTGATTAGAGTCATGAAGGATCCCATTGTAGTGCCCTGTTATTAAAGGCTGATTAGAGTCATGAAGGATCCCATTGTAGTGCCCTGTTATTAAAGGCTGATTAGAGTCATGAAGGATCCCATTGTACTGCCCTGTTATTAAAGGCTGATTAGAGTCATGAAGGATCCCATTGTAGTGCCCTGTTATTAAAGGCTGATTAGAGTCATGAAGGATCCCATTGTAGTGCCCTGTTATTAAAGGCTGATTAGAGTCATGAAGGATCCCATTGTAGTGCCCTGTTATTAAAGGCTGATTAGAGTCATGAAGTATCCCATTGTAGTGCCCTGTTATTAAAGGCTTATTAGTCATGAAGCATCCCATTGTAGTGCCCTGTTATTAAAGGCTGATTAGAGTCATGAAGGATCCCATTGTAGTGCCCTGTTATTAAAGGCTGATTAGGGTCATGAAGTATCCCATCGTACTGCCCTGTTATTAAAGGCTGATTAGAGTCATGAAGGATCCCATTGTACTGTCCTGTTATTAAAGGCTGATTAAAGTCATGAAGGATCCCATTGTAGTGCCCTGTTATTAAAGGCTGATTAGAGTCATGAAGGATCCCATTGTAGTGCCCTGTTATTAAAGGCTGATTAGAGTCATGAAGGATCCATTGTATGCCCTGTTATTAAAGGCTGATTAGAGTCATGAAGGATCCCATTGTAGTGCCCTGTTATTAAAGGCTGATTAGAGTCATGAAGGATCCCATTGTAGTGCCCTGTTATTAAAGGCTGATTAGAGTCATGAAGGATCCCATTGTAGTGCCCTGTTATTAAAGGCTGATTAGAGTCATGAAGGATCCCATTGTAGTGCCCTGTTATTAAAGGCTGATTAGAGTCATGAAGGATCCCATTGTAGTGCCCTGTTATTAAAGGCTGATTAGAGTCATGAAGGATCCCATTGTAGTGCCCTGTTATTAAAGGCTGATTAGAGTCATGAAGGATCCCATTGTAGTGCCCTGTTATTAAAGGCTGATTAGAGTCATGAAGGATCCCATTGTAGTGCCCTGTTATTAAAGGCTGATTAGAGTCATGAAGGATCCCATTGTAGTGCCCTGTTATTAAAGGCTGATTAGAGTCATGAAGGGTCCCATTGTAGTGCCCTGTTATTAAAGATTGATTAGTCATGAAGGATCCCATTGTAGTGCCCTGTTATTAAAGGCTGATTAGAGTCATTCCCATTGTAGTGCCCTGTTATTAAAGGCTGATTAGAGTCATGAAGGATCCCATTGTACTGCCCTGTTATTAAAGGCTGATTAGAGTCATGAAGGATCCCATTGTAGTGCCCTGTTATTAAAGGCTGATTAGAGTCATGAAGGATCCCATTGTAGTGCCCTGTTATTAAAGGCTGATTAGAGTCATGAAGGATCCCATCGTACTGCCCTGTATTAAAGGCTGATTAGAGTCATGAAGGGTCCCATTGTAGTGCCCTGTTATTAAAGATTGATTAGTCATGAAGGATCCCATTGTAGTGCCCTGTTATTAAAGGCTGATTAGAGTCATGAAGGATCCCATTGTAGTGCCCTGTTATTAAAGGCTGATTAGAGTCATGAAGGATCCCATTGTAGTGCCCTGTTATTAAAGGCTGATTAGAGTCATGAAGGATCCCATTGTACTGCCCTGTTATTAAAGGCTGATTAGAGTCATGAAGGATCCCATTGTAGTGCCCTGTTATTAAAGGCTGATTAGAGTCATGAAGGATCCCATTGTAGTGCCCTGTTATTAAAGGCTGATTAGAGTCATGAAGGATCCCATTGTAGTGCCCTGTTATTAAAGGCTGATTAGAGTCATGAAGTATCCCATTGTAGTGCCCTGTTATTAAAGGCTTATTAGTCATGAAGAATCCCATTGTAGTGCCCTGTTATTAAAGGCTGATTAGAGTCATGAAGGATCCCATTGTAGTGCCCTGTTATTAAAGGCTGATTAGGGTCATGAAGTATCCCATCGTACTGCCCTGTTATTAAAGGCTGATTAGTGTCATGAAGGATCCCATTGTACTGTCCTGTTATTAAAGGCTGATTAAAGTCATGAAGGATCCCATTGTACTGCCCCTGATTAGTCATGAAGGATCCCATCGTAGTGCCCTGTTATTAAAGGCTGATTAGAGTCATGAAGGATCCCATTGTAGTGCCCTGTTATTAAAGGCTGATTAGAGTCATGAAGGATCCCATTGTAGTGCCCTGTTATTAAAGGCTGATTAGAGTCATGAAGGATCCCATTGTAGTGCCCTGTTATTAAAGGCTGATTAGAGTCATGAAGGATCCCATTGTAGTGCCCTGTTATTAAAGGCTGATTAGAGTCATGAAGGATCCCATTGTAGTGCCCTGTTATTAAAGGCTGATTAGAGTCATGAAGGATCCCATCGTACTGCCCTGTTATTAAAGGCTGATTAGAGTCATGAAGGGTCCCATTGTAGTGCCCTGTTATTAAAGATTGATTAGTCATGAAGGATCCCATTGTAGTGCCCTGTTATTAAAGGCTGATTAGAGTCATGAAGGATCCCATCGTAGTGCCCTGTTATTAAAGGCTGATTAGAGTCATGAAGGATCCCATTGTAGTGCCCTGTTATTAAAGGCTGATTAGTCATGAAGGATCCCATTGTAGTGCCCTGTTATTAAAGTCATGAAGGATCCCATTGTAGTGCCCTGTTATTAAAGGCTGATTAGAGTGATTAGTCATGAAGATCATTGTAGTGCCCTGTTATTAAAGGCTCCCATTGTAGTGCCCTGTTATTAAAGGCTGATTAGAGTCATGAAGGATCCCATTGTAGTGCCCTGTTATTAAAGGCTGATTAGAGTCATGAAGGATCCCATTGTAGTGCCCTGTTATTAAAGGCTGATTAGAGTCATGAAGGATCCCATTGTACTGCCCTGTTATTAAAGGCTGATTAGAGTCATGAAGGGTCCCATTGTAGTGCCCTGTTATTAAAGATTGATTAGTCATGAAGGATCCCATTGTAGTGCCCTGTTATTAAAGGCTGATTAGAGTCATGAAGGATCCCATTGTAGTGCCCTGTTATTAAAGGCTGATTAGAGTCATGAAGGATCCCATTGTAGTGCCCTGTTATTAAAGGCTGATTAGAGTCATGAAGGATCCCATTGTAGTGCCCTGTTATTAAAGGCTGATTAGAGTCATGAAGGATCCCATTGTAGTGCCCTGTTATTAAAGGCTGATTAGAGTCATGAAGGATCCCATTGTAGTGCCCTGTTATTAAAGGCTGATTAGAGTCATGAAGGATCCCATTGTAGTGCCCTGTTATTAAAGGCTGATTAGAGTCATGAAGGATCCCATTGTAGTGCCCTGTTATTAAAGGCTGATTAGAGTCATGAAGGATCCCATTGTAGTGCCCTGTTATTAAAGGCTGATTAGAGTCATGAAGGATCCCATTGTAGTGCCCTGTTATTAAAGGCTGATTAGAGTCATGAAGGATCCCATTGTAGTGCCCTGTTATTAAAGGCTGATTAGAGTCATGAAGTATCCCATTGTAGTGCCCTGTTATTAAAGGCTTATTAGTCATGAAGCATCCCATTGTAGTGCCCTGTTATTAAAGGCTGATTAGAGTCATGAAGGATCCCATTGTAGTGCCCTGTTATTAAAGGCTGATTAGGGTCATGAAGGATCCCATTGTAGTGCCCTGTTATTAAAGGCTGATTAGTCATGAAGGATCCCATTGTACTGTGCCCTGTTATTAAAGGCTGATTAAAGTCATGAAGGATCCCATTGTAGTGCCCTGTTATTAAAGGCTGATTAGAGTCATGAAGGATCCCATTGTAGTGCCCTGTTATTAAAGGCTGATTAGAGTCATGAAGGATCCCATCGTACTGCCCTGTTATTAAAGGCTGATTAGAGTCATGAAGGATCCCATTGTAGTGCCCTGTTATTAAAGGCTGATTAGAGTCATGAAGGATCCCATTGTAGTGCCCTGTTATTAAAGGCTGATTAGAGTCATGAAGGATCCCATTGTAGTGCCCTGTTATTAAAGGTTTATTAGAGTCATGAAGGATCCCATTGTAGTGCCCTGTTATTAAAGGCTGATTAGAGTCATGAAGGATCCCATTGTAGTGCCCTGTTATTAAAGGCTGATTAGAGTCATGAAGGATCCCATTGTAGTGCCCTGTTATTAAAGGCTGATTAGAGTCATGAAGGATCCCATCGTACTGCCCTGTTATTAAAGGCTGATTAGAGTCATGAAGGATCCCATTGTAGTGCCCTGTTATTAAAGGCTGATTAGAGTCATGAAGGATCCCATCGTACTGCCCTGTTATTAAAGGCTGATTAGAGTCATGAAGGGTCCCATTGTAGTGCCCTGTTATTAAAGATTGATTAGTCATGAAGGATCCCATTGTAGTGCCCTGTTATTAAAGGCTGATTAGAGTCATGAAGGCTCCCATTGTAGTGCCCTGTTATTAAAGGCTGATTAGAGTCATGAAGGATCCCATTGTACTGCCCTGTTATTAAAGGCTGATTAGAGTCATGAAGGATCCCATCGTACTGCCCTGTTATTAAAGGCTGATTAGAGTCATGAAGGATCCCATTGTAGTGCCCTGTTATTAAAGGCTGATTAGAGTCATGAAGGATCCCATCGTACTGCCCTGTATTAAAGGCTGATTAGAGTCATGAAGGGTCCCATTGTAGTGCCCTGTTATTAAAGATTGATTAGTCATGAAGGATCCCATTGTAGTGCCCTGTTATTAAAGGCTGATTAGAGTCATGAAGGCTCCCATTGTAGTGCCCTGTTATTAAAGGCTGATTAGAGTCATGAAGGATCCCATTGTACTGCCCTGTTATTAAAGGCTGATTAGAGTCATGAAGGATCCCATCGTACTGCCCTGTTATTAAAGGCTGATTAGAGTCATGAAGGATCCCATTGTAGTGCCCTGTTATTAAAGGCTGATTAGAGTCATGAAGGATCCCATTGTAGTGCCCTGTTATTAAAGGCTGATTAGAGTCATGAAGGATCCCATTGTAGTGCCCTGTTATTAAAGGCTGATTAGAGTCATGAAGTATCCCATTGTAGTGCCCTGTTATTAAAGGCTTATTAGTCATGAAGCATCCCATTGTAGTGCCCTGTTATTAAAGGCTGATTAGAGTCATGAAGGATCCCATTGTAGTGCCCTGTTATTAAAGGCTGATTAGGTCATGAAGTATCCCATCGTACTGCCCTGTTATTAAAGGCTGATTAGTGTCATGAAGGATCCCATTGTACTGCCCTGTTATTAAAGGCTGATTAAAGTCATGAAGGATCCCATTGTACTGCCCTGTTATTAAAGGCTGATTAGAGTCATGAAGCATCCCATTGTAGTGCCCTGTTATTAAAGGCTGATTAGAGTCATGAAGGATCCCATTGTAGTGCCCTGTTATTAAAGGCTGATTAGAGTCATGAAGGATCCCATTGTAGTGCCCTGTTATTAAAGACTGATTAGAGTCATGAAGGATCCCATCGTACTGCCCTGTATTAAAGGCTGATTAGGGTCATGAAGGATCCCATTGTAGTGCCCTGTTATTAAAGGCTGATTAGAGTCATGAAGGATCCATTGTAGTGCCCTGTTATTAAAGGCTGATTAGAGTCATGAAGGATCCCATCGTACTGCCCTGTTATTAAAGGCTGATTAGAGTCATGAAGGGTCCCATTGTAGTGCCCTGTTATTAAAGATTGATTAGTCATGAAGGATCCCATTGTAGTGCCCTGTTATTAAAGGCTGATTAGAGTCATGAAGGATCCCATTGTAGTGCCCTGTTATTAAAGGCTGATTAGAGTCATGAAGGATCCCATTGTAGTGCCCTGTTATTAAAGGCTGATTAGAGTCATGAAGGATCCCATTGTAGTGCCCTGTTATTAAAGGCTGATTAGTTGAAGGATCCCATTGTAGTGCCCTGTATTAAAGGCTGATTAGAGTCATGAAGGGTCCCATTGTAGTGCCCTGTTATTAAAGATTGATTAGTCATGAAGGATCCCATTGTAGTGCCCTGTTATTAAAGGCTGATTAGAGTCATGAAGGATCCCATTGTAGTGCCCTGTTATTAAAGGCTGATTAGAGTCATGAAGGATCCCATTGTACTGCCCTGTTATTAAAGGCTGATTAGAGTCATGAAGGATCCCATTGTAGTGCCCTGTTATTAAAGGCTGATTAGAGTCATGAAGGATCCCATTGTAGTGCCCTGTTATTAAAGGCTGATTAGAGTCATGAAGGATCCCATTGTAGTGCCCTGTTATTAAAGGCTGATTAGAGTCATGAAGGATCCCATCGTACTGCCCTGTTATTAAAGGCTGATTAGAGTCATGAAGGGTCCCATTGTAGTGCCCTGTTATTAAAGATTGATTAGTCATGAAGGATCCCATTGTAGTGCCCTGTTATTAAAGGCTGATTAGAGTCATGAAGGATCCCATTGTAGTGCCCTGTTATTAAAGGCTGATTAGAGTCATGAAGGATCCCATTGTACTGCCCTGTTATTAAAGGCTGATTAGAGTCATGAAGGATCCCATCGTACTGCCCTGTTATTAAAGGCTGATTAGAGTCATGAAGGATCCCATTGTAGTGCCCTGTTATTAAAGGCTGATTAGAGTCATGAAGGATCCCATTGTAGTGCCCTGTTATTAAAGGCTGATTAGAGTCATGAAGGATCCCATTGTAGTGCCCTGTTATTAAAGGCTGATTAGAGTCATGAAGGATCCCATTGTAGTGCCCTGTTATTAAAGGCTTGATTAGTCATGAAGCATCCCATTGTAGTGCCCTGTTATTAAAGGCTGATTAGAGTCATGAAGGATCCCATTGTAGTGCCCTGTTATTAAAGGCTGATTAGGGTCATGAAGTATCCCATCGTACTGCCCTGTTATTAAAGGCTGATTAGTGTCATGAAGGATCCCATTGTAGTGCCCTGTTATTAAAGGCTGATTAGAGTCATGAAGGATCCCATTGTAGTGCCCTGTTATTAAAGGCTGATTAGAGTCATGAAGGATCCCATTGTAGTGCCCTGTTATTAAAGGCTGATTAGAGTCATGAAGGATCCCATTGATCCTGTTATTAAAGGCAGTCATGAAGGATCCCATTGTAGTGCCCTGTTATTAAAGGCTGATTAGAGTCATGAAGGATCCCATTGTAGTGCCCTGTTATTAAAGGCTGATTAGAGTCATGAAGGATCCCCCTGCCCTTATTAAAGGCTGATTAGAGTCATGAAGGGTCCCATTGTAGTGCCCTGTTATTAAAGATTGATTAGTCATGAAGGATCCCATTGTAGTGCCCTGTTATTAAAGGCTGATTAGAGTCATGAAGGATCCCATTGTAGTGCCCTGTTATTAAAGGCTGATTAGAGTCATGAAGGATCCCATTGTAGTGCCCTGTTATTAAAGGCTGATTAGAGTCATGAAGGATCCCATTGTAGTGCCCTGTTATTAAAGGCTGATTAGAGTCATGAAGGATCCCATTGTAGTGCCCTGTTATTAAAGGCTGATTAGAGTCATGAAGGATCCCATTGTAGTGCCCTGTTATTAAAGGCTGATTAGAGTCATGAAGGATCCCATTGATTAGTCATGAAGGTGCCCTGTTATTAAAGGCTGATTAGAGTCATGAAGGATCCCATTGTAGTGCCCTGTTATTAAAGGCTGATTAGAGTCATGAAGGATCCCATTGTAGTGCCCTGTTATTAAAGGCTGATTAGAGTCATGAAGGATCCCATTGTAGTGCCCTGTTATTAAAGGCTGATTAGAGTCATGAAGGATCCCATTGTAGTGCCCTGTTATTAAAGGCTGATTAGTCATGAAGCATCCCATTGTAGTGCCCTGTTATTAAAGGCTGATTAGAGTCATGAAGGATCCCATTGTAGTGCCCTGTTATTAAAGGCTGATTAGAGTCATGAAGGATCCCATTGTAGTGCCCTGTTATTAAAGGCTGATTAGTGTCATGAAGGATCCCATTGTACTGTCCTGTTATTAAAGGCTGATTAAAGTCATGAAGGATCCCATTGTAGTGCCCTGTTATTAAAGGCTGATTAGAGTCATGAAGGATCCCATTGTAGTGCCCTGTTATTAAAGGCTGATTAGAGTCATGAAGGATCCCATTGTAGTGCCCTGTTATTAAAGGCTGATTAGAGTCATGAAGGATCCCATTGTTGTGCCCTGTTATTAAAGGCTGATTAGAGTCATGAAGGATCCCATTGTAGTGCCCTGTTATTAAAGGCTGATTAGAGTCATGAAGGATCCCATTGTAGTGCCCTGTTATTAAAGGCTGATTAGAGTCATGAAGGATCCCATTGTAGTGCCCTGTTATTAAAGGCTGATTAGAGTCATGAAGGATCCCATTGTAGTGCCCTGTTATTAAAGGCTGATTAGAGTCATGAAGGATCCCATTGTAGTGCCCTGTTATTAAAGGCTGATTAGAGTCATGAAGGATCCCATTGTACTGCCCTGTTATTAAAGGCTGATTAGAGTCATGAAGGATCCCATTGTAGTGCCCTGTTATTAAAGGCTGATTAGAGTCATGAAGGATCCCATTGTAGTGCCCTGATTAGAGTCATGAAAAGTGCTGTTATTATTGATTAGTCATGAAGGATCCCATTGTAGTGCCCTGTTATTAAAGGCTGATTAGAGTCATGAAGGCTCCCATTGTAGTGCCCTGTTATTAAAGGCTGATTAGAGTCATGAAGGATCCCATTGTACTGCCCTGTTATTAAAGGCTGATTAGAGTCATGAAGGATCCCATTGTAGTGCCCTGTTATTAAAGGCTGATTAGAGTCATGAAGGATCCCATTGTAGTGCCCTGTTATTAAAGGCTGATTAGAGTCATGAAGGATCCCATCGTACTGCCCTGTATTAAAGGCTGATTAGAGTCATGAAGGGTCCCATTGTAGTGCCCTGTTATTAAAGATTGATTAGTCATGAAGGATCCCATTGTAGTGCCCTGTTATTAAAGGCTGATTAGAGTCATGAAGGCTCCCATTGTAGTGCCCTGTTATTAAAGGCTGATTAGAGTCATGAAGGATCCCATTGTACTGCCCTGTTATTAAAGGCTGATTAGAGTCATGAAGGATCCCATCGTACTGCCCTGTTATTAAAGGCTGATTAGAGTCATGAAGGATCCCATTGTAGTGCCCTGTTATTAAAGGCTGATTAGAGTCATGAAGGATCCCATTGTAGTGCCCTGTTATTAAAGGCTGATTAGAGTCATGAAGGATCCCATTGTAGTGCCCTGTTATTAAAGGCTGATTAGAGTCATGAAGTATCCCATTGTAGTGCCCTGTTATTAAAGGCTTATTAGTCATGAAGCATCCCATTGTAGTGCCCTGTTATTAAAGGCTGATTAGAGTCATGAAGGATCCCATTGTAGTGCCCTGTTATTAAAGGCTGATTAGGGTCATGAAGTATCCCATCGTACTGCCCTGTTATTAAAGGCTGATTAGTGTCATGAAGGATCCCATTGTACTGTCCTGTTATTAAAGGCTGATTAAAGTCATGAAGGGTATGCCCTGTTATTAAAGACTGATTAGAGTCATGAAGGATCCCATTGTACTGCCCTGTTATTAAAGGCTGATTAGAGTCATGAAGGATCCCATTGTAGTGCCCTGTTATTAAAGGCTGATTAGAGTCATGAAGGATCCCATTGTAGTGCCCTGTTATTAAAGGCTGATTAGAGTCATGAAGGATCCCTACTGCCCTTATTAAAGGCTGATTAGAGTCATGAAGGATCCCATTGTAGTGCCCTGTTATTAAAGGCTGATTAGAGTCATGAAGGATCCCATTGTAGTGCCCTGTTATTAAAGGCTGATTAGAGTCATGAAGGATCCCATCGTACTGCCCTTTATTAAAGGCTGATTAGAGTCATGAAGGGTCCCATTGTAGTGCCCTGTTATTAAAGATTGATTAGTCATGAAGGATCCCATTGTAGTGCCCTGTTATTAAAGGCTGATTAGAGTCATGAAGGATCCCATCGTACTGCCCTGTTATTAAAGGCTGATTAGAGTCATGAAGGATCCCATTGTAGTGCCCTGTTATTAAAGGCTGATTAGTCATGAAGGATCCCATTGTAGTGCCCTGTATTAAAGGCTGATTAGTCATGAAGGATCCCATTGTAGTGCCCTGTTATTAAAGGCTGATTAGAGTCATGAAGGATCCTGCCCTGTTATAAAGGCTGATTAGTCATGATCCCCTGTTATTAAAGGCTGATTGAAGGATCCCATTGTAGTGCCCTGTTATTAAAGGAGTCATGAAGGATCCCATTGTAGTGCCCTGTTATTAAAGGCTGATTAGAGTCATGAAGGATCCCATTGTAGTGCCCTGTTATTAAAGGCTGATTAGAGTCATGAAGGATCCCATCGTACTGCCCTGTATTAAAGGCTGATTAGAGTCATGAAGTCCCATTGTAGTCCCATTGATTAGTGCCCTGTTATTAAAGGCTGATTAGAGTCATGAAGGATCCCATTGTAGTGCCCTGTTATTAAAGGCTGATTAGAGTCATGAAGGATCCCATTGTAGTGCCCTGTTATTAAAGGCTGATTAGAGTCATGAAGGATCCCATTGTAGTGCCCTGTTATTAAAGGCTGATTAGAGTCATGAAGGATCCCATTGTAGTGCCCTGTTATTAAAGGCTGATTAGAGTCATGAAGGATCCCATTGTAGTGCCCTGTTATTAAAGGCTGATTAGAGTCATGAAGGATCCCATTGTAGTGCCCTGTTATTAAAGGCTGATTAGAGTCATGAAGGATCCCATCGTACTGCCCTGTTATTAAAGGCTGATTAGAGTCATGAAGGATCCCATTGTAGTGCCCTGTTATTAAAGGCTGATTAGAGTCATGAAGGATCCCATTGTAGTGCCCTGTTATTAAAGGCTGATTAGAGTCATGAAGGATCCCATTGTAGTGCCCTGTTATTAAAGGCTGATTAGAGTCATGAAGTATCCCATTGTAGTGCCCTGTTATTAAAGGCTGATTAGTCATGAAGGATCCCATTGTAGTGCCCTGTTATTAAAGGCTGATTGATGAAGGATATTGTAGTCTGTTATTAAAGGCTGAAGGATCCCATTGTACTGCCCCTGATTAGTGTTGAAAAGTACTGTCCTGATTAAAGGCTGATTAAAGTCATGAAGGATCCCATTGTAGTGCCCTGTTATTAAAGGCTGATTAGAGTCATGAAGGATCCCATTGTAGTGCCCTGTTATTAAAGGCTGATTAGAGTCATGAAGGATCCCATTGTACTGCCCTGTTATTAAAGGCTGATTAGAGTCATGAAGGATCCCATTGTTGTGCCCTGTTATTAAAGGCTGATTAGAGTCATGAAGGATCCCATTGTAGTGCCCTGTTATTAAAGGCTGATTAGAGTCATGAAGGATCCCATTGTAGTGCCCTGTTATTAAAGGCTGATTAGAGTCATGAAGGATCCCATTGTAGTGCCCTGTTATTAAAGGCTGATTAGAGTCATGAAGGATCCCATTGTAGTGCCCTGTTATTAAAGGCTGATTAGAGTCATGAAGGATCCCATTGTAGTGCCCTGTTATTAAAGGCTGATTAGAGTCATGAAGGATCCCATTGTAGTGCCCTGTTATTAAAGGCTGATTAGAGTCATGAAGGATCCCATTGTAGTGCCCTGTTATTAAAGGCTGATTAGAGTCATGAAGGATCCCATTGTAGTGCCCTGTTATTAAAGGCTGATTAGAGTCATGAAGGGTCCCATTGTAGTGCCCTGTTATTAAAGATTGATTAGTCATGAAGGATCCCATTGTAGTGCCCTGTTATTAAAGGCTGATTAGAGTCATGAAGGCTCCCATTGTAGTGCCCTGTTATTAAAGGCTGATTAGAGTCATGAAGGATCCCATTGTACTGCCCTGTTATTAAAGGCTGATTAGAGTCATGAAGGATCCCATTGTAGTGCCCTGTTATTAAAGGCTGATTAGAGTCATGAAGGATCCCATTGTAGTGCCCTGTTATTAAAGGCTGATTAGAGTCATGAAGGATCCCATCGTACTGCCCTGTATTAAAGGCTGATTAGAGTCATGAAGGGTCCCATTGTAGTGCCCTGTTATTAAAGATTGATTAGTCATGAAGGATCCCATTGTAGTGCCCTGTTATTAAAAGTCATGAAGGCTCCCATTGTAGTGCCCTGTTATTAAAGGCTGATTAGAGTCATGAAGGATCCCATTGTACTGCCCTGTTATTAAAGGCTGATTAGAGTCATGAAGGATCCCATTCGTACTGCCCTGTTATTAAAGGCTGATTAGAGTCATGAAGGATCCCATTGTAGTGCCCTGTTATTAAAGGCTGATTAGAGTCATGAAGGATCCCATTGTAGTGCCCTGTTATTAAAGGCTGATTAGAGTCATGAAGGATCCCATTGTAGTGCCCTGTTATTAAAGGCTGATTAGAGTCATGAAGTATCCCATTGTAGTGCCCCTGTCATGAAGCATCCCATTGTAGTGCCCTGTTATTAAAGGCTGATTAGAGTCATGAAGGATCCCATTGTAGTGCCCTGTTATTAAAGGCTGATTAGGGTCATGAAGTATCCCATCGTACTGCCCTGTTATTAAAGGCTGATTAGTGTCATGAAGGATCCCATTGTACTGTCCTGTTATTAAAGGCTGATTAAAGTCATGAAGGATCCCATTGTAGTGCCCTGTTATTAAAGGCTGATTAGAGTCATGAAGGATCCCATCGTACTGCCCTGTTATTAAAGGCTGATTAGGGTCATGAAGGATCCCATTGTAGTGCCCTGTTATTAAAGGCTGATTAGAGTCATGAAGGATCCCATTGTAGTGCCCTGTTATTAAAGACTGATTAGAGTCATGAAGGATCCCATCGTACTGCCCTGTTATTAAAGGCTGATTAGAGTCATGAAGGATCCCATTGTAGTGCCCTGTTATTAAAGGCTGATTAGAGTCATGAAGGATCCCATTGTAGTGCCCTGTTATTAAAGGCTGAGTTAGAGTACTGCCCTTTATTAAAGGCTGATTAGAGTCATGAAAGGTCCCATTGTAGTGCCCTGTTATTAAAGATTGATTAGTCATGAAGGATCCCATTGTAGTGCCCTGTTATTAAAGGCTGATTAGAGTCATGAAGGATCCCATTGTAGTGCCCTGTTATTAAAGGCTGATTAGAGTCATGAAGGATCCCATTGTAGTGCCCTGTTATTAAAGGCTGATTAGAGTCATGAAGGATCCGATCCCATTGTAGTGCCCTGTTATTAAAGGCTGATTAGAGTCATGAAGGATCCCATTGTAGTGTGCCCTGTTATTAAAGGCTGATTAGAGTCATGAAGGATCCCATTGTAGTGCCCTGTTATTAAAGGCTGATTGTCCCTGCCCTTATTAAAGGCTGATTAGAGTCATGAAGGATCCCATTGTAGTGCCCTGTTATTAAAGGCTGATTAGAGTCATGAAGGATCCCATTGTAGTGCCCTGTTATTAAAGGCTGATTAGAGTCATGAAGGATCCCATTGTAGTGCCCTGTTATTAAAGGCTGATTAGAGTCATGAAGGATCCCATTGTAGTGCCCTGTTATTAAAGGCTGATTAGAGTCATGAAGGATCCCATTGTAGTGCCCTGTTATTAAAGGCTGATTAGAGTCATGAAGGATCCCATTGTAGTGCCCTGTTATTAAAGGCTGATTAGAGTCATGAAGGATCCCATTGTAGTGCCCTGTTATTAAAGGCTGATTTCATGAAGGATCCCATGCCCTGTTATTAAAGGCTGAGTCATGAAGGATCCCATTGTAGTGCCCTGTTATTTGATTAGAGTCAAAGGCTGATTGTTATTAAAGGCTGATTAGAGTCATGAAGGATCCCATTGTAGTGCCCTGTTATTAAAGGCTGATTAGAGTCATGAAGGATCCCATTGTAGTGCCCTGTTATTAAAGGCTGATTAGAGTCATGAAGTATCCCATTGAGTGCCCTGTTATTAAAGGCTTATTAGTCATATCCCATTGTAGTGCCCTGTTATTAAAGGCTGATTAGAGTCATGAAGGATCCCATTGTAGTGCCCTGTTATTAAAGGCTGATTAGAGTCATGAAGGATCCCATTGTAGTGCCCTGTTATTAAAGGCTGATTAGAGTCATGAAGGATCCCATTGTAGTGCCCTGTTATTAAAGGCTGATTAGAGTCATGAAGGATCCCATTGTAGTGCCCTGTTATTAAAGGCTGATTAGAGTCATGAAGGATCCCATTGTAGTGCCCTGTTATTAAAGGCTGATTAGAGTCATGAAGGATCCCATCGTACTGCCCTGTTATTAAAGGCTGATTAGAGTCATGAAGGATCCCATTGTAGTGCCCTGTTATTAAAGGCTGATTAGAGTCATGAAGGATCCCATTGTAGTGCCCTGTTATTAAAGGCTGATTAGAGTCATGAAGGATCCCATTGTACTGCCCTGTTATTAAAGGCTGATTAGAGTCATGAAGGATCCCATTGTAGTGCCCTGTTATTAAAGGCTGATTAGAGTCATGAAGGATCCCATTGTAGTGCCCTGTTATTAAAGGCTGATTAGAGTCATGAAGGATCCCATTGTAGTGCCCTGTTATTAAAGGCTGATTAGAGTCATGAAGTATCCCATTGTAGTGCCCTGTTATTAAAGGCTTATTAGTCATGAAGCATCCCATTGTAGTGCCCTGTTATTAAAGGCTGATTAGAGTCATGAAGGATCCCATTGTAGTGCCCTGTTATTAAAGGCTGATTAGGTCATGAAGTATCCCATCGTACTGCCCTGTTATTAAAGGCTGATTAGTGTCATGAAGGATCCCATTGTACTGTCCTGTTATTAAAGGCTGATTAAAGTCATGAAGGATCCCATTGTAGTGCCCTGTTATTAAAGGCTGATTAGAGTCATGAAGGATCCCATTGTAGTGCCCTGTTATTAAAGGCTGATTAGAGTCATGAAGGATCCCATCGTACTGCCCTGTTATTAAAGGCTGATTAGAGTCATGAAGGATCCCATTGTAGTGCCCTGTTATTAAAGGCTGATTAGAGTCATGAAGGATCCCATTGTAGTGCCCTGTTATTAAAGGCTGATTATCATGAAGGATCCCATTGTAGTGCCCTGTTATTAAAGGTTGATTAGAGTCATGAAGGATCCCATTGTAGTGCCCTGTTATTAAAGGCTGATTAGAGTCATGAAGGATCCCATTGTAGTGCCCTGTTATTAAAGGCTGATTAGAGTCATGAAGGATCCCATTGTAGTGCCCTGTTATTAAAGGCTGATTAGAGTCATGAAGGCGTACTGCCCTGTTATTAAAGGCTGATTAGAGTCATGAAGGATCCCATTGTAGTGCCCTGTTATTAAAGGCTGATTAGAGTCATGAAGGATCCCATCGTACTGCCCTGTTATTAAAGGCTGATTAGAGTCATGAAGGGTCCCATTGTAGTGCCCTGTTATTAAAGATTGATTAGTCATGAAGGATCCCATTGTAGTGCCCTGTTATTAAAGGCTGATTAGAGTCATGAAGGATCCCATTGTAGTGCCCTGTTATTAAAGGCTGATTAGAGTCATGAAGGATCCCATTGTACTGCCCTGTTATTAAAGGCTGATTAGAGTCATGAAGGATCCCATCGTACTGCCCTGTTATTAAAGGCTGATTAGAGTCATGAAGGATCCCATTGTAGTGCCCTGTTATTAAAGGCTGATTAGAGTCATGAAGGATCCCATCGTACTGCCCCTGATTAGAGTTGAAAAGGCTGATTATTGATTAGTCATGAAGGATCCCATTGTAGTGCCCTGTTATTAAAGGCTGATTAGAGTCATGAAGGATCCCATTGTAGTGCCCTGTTATTAAAGGCTGATTAGAGTCATGAAGGATCCCATTGTACTGCCCTGTTATTAAAGGCTGATTAGAGTCATGAAGGATCCCATCGTACTGCCCTGTTATTAAAGGCTGATTAGAGTCATGAAGGATCCCATTGTAGTGCCCTGTTATTAAAGGCTGATTAGAGTCATGAAGGATCCCATTGTAGTGCCCTGTTATTAAAGGCTGATTAGAGTCATGAAGGATCCCATTGTAGTGCCCTGTTATTAAAGGCTGATTAGAGTCATGAAGTATCCCATTGTAGTGCCCTGTTATTAAAGGCTTATTAGTCATGAAGCATCCCATTGTAGTGCCCTGTTATTAAAGGCTGATTAGAGTCATGAAGGATCCCATTGTAGTGCCCTGTTATTAAAGGCTGATTAGGGTCATGAAGTATCCCATCGTACTGCCCTGTTATTAAAGGCTGATTAGTGTCATGAAAGATCCCATTGTACTGTCCTGTTATTAAAGGCTGATTAAAGTTGATATCGTACTGCCCTGTTATTAAAGACTGATTAGAGTCATGAAGGATCCCATCGTACTGCCCTGTATTAAAGGCTGATTAGGGTCATGAAGGATCCCATTGTAGTGCCCTGTTATTAAAGGCTGATTAGAGTCATGAAGGATCCCATTGTAGTGCCCTGTTATTAAAGGCTGATTAGAGTCATGAAGGATCCCATCGTACTGCCCTGTATTAAAGGCTGATTAGAGTCATGAAGGATCCCATTGTAGTGCCCTGTTATTAAAGGCTGATTAGAGTCATGAAGGATCCCATTGTAGTGCCCTGTTATTAAAGGCTGATTAGAGTCATGAAGGATCCCATCGTACTGCCCTGTTATTAAAGGCTGATTAGAGTCATGAAGGATCCCATTGTAGTGCCCTGTTATTAAAGGCTGATTAGAGTCATGAAGGATCCCATTGTAGTGCCCTGTTATTAAAGGCTGATTAGAGTCATGAAGGATCCCATTGTAGTGCCCTGTTATTAAAGGCTGATTAGAGTCATGAAGGATCCCATTGTAGTGCCCTGTTATTAAAGGCTGATTAGAGTCATGAAGGATCCCATTGTAGTGCCCTGTTATTAAAGGCTGATTAGTCATGAAGGATCCCATTGTAGTGCCCTGTATTAAAGGCTGATTAGAGTCATGAAGGGTCCCATTGTAGTGCCCTGTTATTAAAGATTGATTAGTCATGAAGGATCCCATTGTAGTGCCCTGTTATTAAAGGCTGATTAGAGTCATGAAGGATCCCATTGTAGTGCCCTGTTATTAAAGGCTGATTAGAGTCATGAAGGATCCCATTGTAGTGCCCTGTTATTAAAGGCTGATTGATTATTGTAGTCATGATTAGAGTCATGAAGGATCCCATTGTAGTGCCCTGTTATTAAAGGCTGATTAGAGTCATGAAGGATCCCATTGTAGTGCCCTGTTATTAAAGGCTGATTAGAGTCATGAAGGATCCCATTGTACTGCCCTGTTATTAAAGGCTGATTTCATGAAGGGTCCCATTGTAGTGCCCTGTTATTAAAGATTGATTAGTCATGAAGGATCCCATTGTAGTGCCCTGTTATTAAAGGCTGATTAGAGTCATGAAGGATCCCATTGTAGTGCCCTGTTATTAAAGGCTGATTAGAGTCATGAAGGATCCCATTGTAGTGCCCTGTTATTAAAGGCTGATTAGAGTCATGAAGGATCCCATTGTACTGCCCTGTTATTAAAGGCTGATTAGAGTCATGAAGGATCCCATTGTAGTGCCCTGTTATTAAAGGCTGATTAGAGTCATGAAGGATCCCATTGTAGTGCCCTGTTATTAAAGGCTGATTAGAGTCATGAAGGATCCCATTGTAGTGCCCTGTTATTAAAGGCTGATTAGAGTCATGAAGGATCCCATTGTAGTGCCCTGTTATTAAAGGCTGATTAGTCATGAAGGATCCCATTGTAGTGCCCTGTTATTAAAGGCTGATTAGAGTCATGAAGGATCCCATTGTAGTGCCCTGTTATTAAAGGCTGATTAGGGTCATGAAGGATCCCATTGTACTGCCCTGTTATTAAAGGCTGATTAGTGTCATGAAGGATCCCATTGTAGTGCCCTGTTATTAAAGGCTGATTAGAGTCATGAAGGATCCCATTGTAGTGCCCTGTTATTAAAGGCTGATTAGAGTCATGAAGGATCCCATTGTAGTGCCCTGTTATTAAAGGCTGATTAGAGTCATGAAGGATCCCATTGTAGTGCCCTGTTATTTGATTAAGGCTGAGTGCCCTGTTATTAAAGGCTGATTAGAGTCATGAAGGATCCCATTGTAGTGCCCTGTTATTAAAGGCTGATTAGAGTCATGAAGGATCCCATCGTACTGCCCTGTTATTAAAGGCTGATTAGAGTCATGAAGGGTCCCATTGTAGTGCCCCATTGATTAGTCATGAAGGATCCCATTGTAGTGCCCTGTTATTAAAGGCTGATTAGAGTCATGAAGGATCCCATTGTAGTGCCCTGTTATTAAAGGCTGATTAGAGTCATGAAGGATCCCATTGTAGTGCCCTGTTATTAAAGGCTGATTAGAGTCATGAAGGATCCCATTGTAGTGCCCTGTTATTAAAGGCTGATTAGAGTCATGAAGGATCCCATTGTAGTGCCCTGTTATTAAAGGCTGATTAGAGTCATGAAGGATCCCATTGTAGTGCCCTGTTATTAAAGGCTGATTAGAGTCATGAAGGATCCCATTGTAGTGCCCTGTTATTAAAGGCTGATTAGAGTCATGAAGGATCCCATTGTAGTGCCCTGTTATTAAAGGCTGATTGTCATGAAGGATCCCATTGTAGTGCCCTGTTATTAAAGGCTGATTAAGTCATGAAGGATCCCATTGTAGTGCCCTGTTATTAAAGGCTGATTAGTCATGAAGGATCCCATTGTAGTGCCCCTGATTAGAGTCATGAAGTATCCCATTGTAGTGCCCTGTTATTAAAGGCTGATTCCCATTGTAGTGCCCTGTTATTAAAGGCTGATTAGAGTCATGAAGGATCCCATTGTAGTGCCCTGTTATTAAAGGCTGATTAGGGTCATGAAGTATCCCATCGTACTGCCCTGTTATTAAAGGCTGATTAGAGTCATGAAGGATCCCATTGTACTGCCCTGTTATTAAAGGCTGATTAGAGTCATGAAGGATCCCATTGTAGTGCCCTGTTATTAAAGGCTGATTAGAGTCATGAAGGATCCCATCGTACTGCCCTGTTATTAAAGGCTGATTAGAGTCATGAAGGATCCCATTGTTGTGCCCTGTTATTAAAGGCTGATTAGAGTCATGAAGGATCCCATTGTAGTGCCCTGTTATTAAAGGCTGATTAGAGTCATGAAGGATCCCATTGTAGTGCCCTGTTATTAAAGGTTGATTAGAGTCATGAAGGATCCCATTGTAGTGCCCTGTTATTAAAGGTTGATTAGAGTCATGAAGGATCCCATTGTAGTGCCCTGTTATTAAAGGCTGATTAGAGTCATGAAGGATCCCATTGTAGTGCCCTGTTATTAAAGGCTGATTAGAGTCATGAAGGATCCCATCGTACTGCCCTGTTATTAAAGGCTGATTAGAGTCATGAAGGATCCCATTGTAGTGCCCTGTTATTAAAGGCTGATTAGAGTCATGAAGGATCCCATCGTACTGCCCTGTATTAAAGGCTGATTATTGAAAAGGCTGATTAAAGATTGATTAGTCATGAAGGATCCCATTGTAGTGCCCTGTTATTAAAGGCTGATTAGAGTCATGAAGGATCCCATTGTAGTGCCCTGTTATTAAAGGCTGATTAGAGTCATGAAGGATCCCATTGTACTGCCCTGTTATTAAAGGCTGATTAGAGTCATGAAGGATGCCCTGTTATTAAAGGCAGTCATGAAGGATCCCATTGTAGTGCCCTGTTATTAAAGGCTGATTAGAGTCATGAAGGATCCCATCGTACTGCCCTGTATTAAAGGCTGATTAGAGTCATGAAGGGTCCCATTGTAGTGCCCTGTTATTAAAGATTGATTAGTCATGAAGGATCCCATTGTAGTGCCCTGTTATTAAAGGCTGATTAGAGTCATGAAGGCTCCCATTGTAGTGCCCTGTTATTAAAGGCTGATTAGAGTCATGAAGGATCCCATTGTACTGCCCTGTTATTAAAGGCTGATTAGAGTCATGAAGGATCCCATCGTACTGCCCTGTTATTAAAGGCTGATTAGAGTCATGAAGGATCCCATTGTAGTGCCCTGTTATTAAAGGCTGATTAGAGTCATGAAGGATCCCATTGTAGTGCCCTGTTATTAAAGGCTGATTAGAGTCATGAAGGATCCCATTGTAGTGCCCTGTTATTAAAGGCTGATTAGAGTCATGAAGTATCCCATTGTAGTGCCCTGTTATTAAAGGCTTATTAGTCATGAAGCATCCCATTGTAGTGCCCTGTTATTAAAGGCTGATTAGAGTCATGAAGGATCCCATTGTAGTGCCCTGTTATTAAAGGCTGATTAGGGTCATGAAGTATCCCATCGTACTGCCCTGTTATTAAAGGCTGATTAGTGTCATGAAGGATCCCATTGTACTGTCCTGTTATTAAAGGCTGATTAAAGTCATGAAGGATCCCATCGTACTGCCCTGTTATTAAAGACTGATTAGAGTCATGAAGGATCCCATCGTACTGCCCTGTATTAAAGGCTGATTAGGGTCATGAAGGATCCCATTGTAGTGCCCTGTTATTAAAGGCTGATTAGAGTCATGAAGGATCCCATTGTAGTGCCCTGTTATTAAAGACTGATTAGAGTCATGAAGGATCCCATCGTACTGCCCTGTATTAAAGGCTGATTAGGGTCATGAAGGATCCCATTGTAGTGCCCTGTTATTAAAGGCTGATTAGAGTCATGAAGGATCCCATTGTAGTGCCCTGTTATTAAAGGCTGATTAGAGTCATGAAGGATCCCATCGTACTGCCCTTTATTAAAGGCTGATTAGAGTCATGAAGGGTCCCATTGTAGTGCCCTGTTATTAAAGATTGATTAGTCATGAAGGATCCCATTGTAGTGCCCTGTTATTAAAGGCTGATTAGAGTCATGAAGGATCCCACTGCCCTGTTATTAAAGGCTGATTAGAGTCATGAAGGATCCCATTGTAGTGCCCTGTTATTAAAGGCTGATTAGAGTCATGAAGGATCCCATTGTAGTGCCCTGATTATTGAAGGATCCCAAGGCTGATTATTGATTAGTCATGAAGGATCCCATTGTAGTGCCCTGTTATTAAAGGCTGATTAGAGTCATGAAGGATCCCATTGTAGTGCCCTGTTATTAAAGGCTGATTAGAGTCATGAAGGAAGGATCCCATTGATTAGTGCCCTGTTATTAAAGGCTGATTAGAGTCATGAAGGATCCCATTGTAGTGCCCTGTTATTAAAGGCTGATTAGAGTCATGAAGGATCCCATTGTAGTGCCCTGTTATTAAAGGCTGATTAGAGTCATGAAGGGTACTGCCCTGTATTAAAGGCTGATTAGAGTCATGAAGGGTCCCATTGTAGTGCCCTGTTATTAAGGCTGATTGATTAGTCATGAAGGATCCCATTGTAGTGCCCTGTTATTAAAGGCTGATTAGAGTCATGAAGGATCCCATTGTAGTGCCCTGTTATTAAAGGCTGATTAGAGTCATGAAGGATCCCATTGTAGTGCCCTGTTATTAAAGGCTGATTAGAGTCATGAAGGATCCCATTGTAGTGCCCTGTTATTAAAGGCTGATTAGAGTCATGAAGGATCCCATTGTAGTGCCCTGTTATTAAAGGCTGATTAGAGTCATGAAGGATCCCATTGTAGTGCCCTGTTATTAAAGGCTGATTAGAGTCATGAAGGATCCCATTGTAGTGCCCTGTTATTAAAGGCTGATTAGAGTCATGAAGGATCCCATCGTACTGCCCTGTTATTAAAGGCTGATTAGAGTCATGAAGGATCCCATTGTAGTGCCCTGTTATTAAAGGCTGATTAGAGTCATGAAGGATCCCATTGTAGTGCCCTGTTATTAAAGGCTGATTAGAGTCATGAAGGATCCCATTGTAGTGCCCTGTTATTAAAGGCTGATTAGAGTCATGAAGGATCCCATTGTAGTGCCCTGTTGTAAGGCTTATTGTCCCTGTTATTAAAGGCTGATTAGAGTCATGAAGGATCCCATTGTAGTGCCCTGTTATTAAAGGCTGATTAGAGTCATGAAGGATCCCATTGTAGTGCCCTGTTATTAAAGGCTGATTAGAGTCATGAAGGATCCCATTGTAGTGCCCTGTTATTAAAGGCTGATTAGTCATGAAGCATCCCATTGTAGTGCCCCTGATTAGTCATGAAGCATCCCATTGTAGTGCCCTGTTATTAAAGGCTGATTAGAGTCATGAAGGATCCCATTGTAGTGCCCTGTTATTAAAGGCTGATTAGGGTCATGAAGTATCCCATTACTGCCCTGTTATTAAAGGCTGATTAGTGTCATGAAGGATCCCATTGTACTGTCCTGTTATTAAAGGCTGATTAAAGTCATGAAGGATCCCATTGTAGTGCCCTGTTATTAAAGGCTGATTAGAGTCATGAAGGATCCCATTGTAGTGCCCTGTTATTAAAGGCTGATTAGAGTCATGAAGGATCCCATCGTACTGCCCTGTTATTAAAGGCTGATTAGAGTCATGAAGGATCCCATTGTTGTGCCCTGTTATTAAAGGCTGATTAGAGTCATGAAGGATCCCATTGTAGTGCCCTGTTATTAAAGGCTGATTAGAGTCATGAAGGATCCCATTGTAGTGCCCTGTTATTAAAGGTTGATTAGAGTCATGAAGGATCCCATTGAGTGCCCTGTTTGATTCGAGTCATGAAGGATCCCATTGTAGTGCCCTGTTATTAAAGGCTGATTAGAGTCATGAAGGATCCCATTGTAGTGCCCTGTTATTAAAGGCTGATTAGAGTCATGAAGGATCCCATCGTACTGCCCTGTTATTAAAGGCTGATTAGAGTGAAGGATCCCATTGTAGTGCCCTGTTATTAAAGGCTGATTAGAGTCATGAAGGATCCCATCGTACTGCCCTGTATTAAAGGCTGATTAGAGTCATGAAGGGTCCCATTGTAGTGCCCTGTTATTAAAGGCTGATTAGTCATGAAGGATCCCATTGTAGTGCCCTGTTATTAAAGGCTGATTAGAGTCATGAAGGATCCCATTGTAGTGCCCTGTTATTAAAGGCTGATTAGAGTCATGAAGGATCCCATTGTACTGCCCTGTTATTAAAGGCTGATTAGAGTCATGAAGGATCCCATTGTACTGCCCTGTTATTAAAGGCTGATTAGAGTCATGAAGGATCCCATTGTAGTGCCCTGTTATTAAAGGCTGATTAGAGTCATGAAGGATCCCATCGTACTGCCCTGTATTAAAGGCTGATTAGAGTCATGAAGGGTCCCATTGTAGTGCCCTGTTATTAAAGATTGATTAGATTAGTCATGAGAGTCATGAAGGCTCCCATTGTAGTGCCCTGTTATTAAAGGCTGATTAGAGTCATGAAGGATCCCATTGTAGTGCCCTGTTATTAAAGGCTGATTAGAGTCATGAAGGATCCCATCGTACTGCCCTGTTATTAAAGGCTGATTAGAGTCATGAAGGATCCCATTGTAGTGCCCTGTTATTAAAGGCTGATTAGAGTCATGAAGGATCCCATTGTAGTGCCCTGTTATTAAAGGCTGATTAGAGTCATGAAGGATCCCATTGTAGTGCCCTGTTATTAAAGGCTGATTAGAGTCATGAAGTATCCCATTGTAGTGCCCTGTTATTAAAGGCTTATTAGTCATGAAGCATCCCATTGTAGTGCCCTGTTATTAAAGGCTGATTAGAGTCATGAAGGATCCCATTGTAGTGCCCTGTTATTAAAGGCTGATTAGAAGTCATGAAGAGGATCCCATTGTAGTGCCCTGTTATTAAAGGTTGATTAGTGTCATGAAGGATCCCATTGATGCCCTGTTATTAAAGGCTGATTAAAGTCATGAAGGATCCCATTGTAGTGCCCTGTTATTAAAGGCTGATTAGAGTCATGAAGGATCCCATTGTAGTGCCCTGTTATTAAAGGCTGATTAGAGTCATGAAGGGTCCCATTGTAGTGCCCTGTTATTAAAGGCTGATTAGTCATGAAGGATCCCATTGTAGTGCCCTGTATTAAAGGCTGATTAGAGTCATGAAGGATCCCATTGTAGTGCCCTGTTATTAAAGGCTGATTAGAGTCATGAAGGATCCCATTGTAGTGCCCTGTTATTAAAGGCTGATTAGAGTCATGAAGGATCCCATTGTAGTGCCCTGTTATTAAAGGCTGATTAGAGTCATGAAGGATCCCATCGTACTGCCCTGTATTAAAGGCTGATTAGAGTCATGAAGGGTCCCATTGTAGTGCCCTGTTATTAAAGATTGATTAGTCATGAAGGATCCCATTGTAGTGCCCTGTTATTAAAGGCTGATTAGAGTCATGAAGGATCCCATTGTAGTGCCCTGTTATTAAAGGCTGATTAGAGTCATGAAGGATCCCATTGTAGTGCCCTGTTATTAAAGGCTGATTAGTCATAGGATCCCATTGTAGTGCCCTGTTATTAAAGGCTGATTAGAGTCATGAAGGATCCCATTGAGTGCCCTGTTATTAAAGGCTGATTAGAGTCATGAAGGATCCCATTGTAGTGCCCTGTTATTAAAGGCTGATTAGAGTCATGAAGGATCCCATCGTACTGCCCTGTATTAAAGGCTGATTAGAGTCATGAAGGGTCCCATTGTAGTGCCCTGTTATTAAAGATTGATTAGTCATGAAGGATCCCATTGTAGTGCCCTGTTATTAAAGGCTGATTAGAGTCATGAAGGATCCCATTGTAGTGCCCTGTTATTAAAGGCTGATTAGAGTCATGAAGGATCCCATTAAAGGCTGATTAGAGTCATGTACTGCCCTGTTATTAAAGGCTGATTAGAGTCATGAAGGATCCCATTGTAGTGCCCTGTTATTAAAGGCTGATTAGAGTCATGAAGGATCCCATTGTAGTGCCCTGTTATTAAAGGCTGATTAGAGTCATGAAGGATCCCATTGTAGTGCCCTGTTATTAAAGGCTGAAGGCTGATTAGAGTCTGTTATGAAGGATCCCATTGTAGTGCCCTGTTATTAAAGGCTGATTAGAGTCATGAAGGATCCCATTGTACTGCCCTGTTATTAAAGGCTGATTAGAGTCATGAAGGATCCCATTGTAGTGCCCTGTTATTAAAGGCTGATTAGAGTCATGAAGGATCCCATTGTACTGCCCTGTTATTGAAAAGGCTGATTATTGATTAGTCATGAAGGATCCCATTGTAGTGCCCTGTTATTAAAGGCTGATTAGAGTCATGAAGGCTCCCATTGTAGTGCCCTGTTATTAAAGGCTGATTAGAGTCATGAAGGATCCCATTGTACTGCCCTGTTATTAAAGGCTGATTAGAGTCATGAAGGATCCCATCGTACTGCCCTGTTATTAAAGGCTGATTAGAGTCATGAAGGATCCCATTGTAGTGCCCTGTTATTAAAGGCTGATTAGAGTCATGAAGGATCCCATCGTACTGCCCTGTATTAAAGGCCATGAAGGGTCCCATTGTAGTGCCCTGTTATTAAAGATTGATTAGTCATGAAGGATCCCATTGTAGTGCCCTGTTATTAAAGGCTGATTAGAGTCATGAAGGCTCCCATTGTAGTGCCCTGTTATTAAAGGCTGATTAGAGTCATGAAGGATCCCATTGTACTGCCCTGTTATTAAAGGCTGATTAGAGTCATGAAGGATCCCATCGTACTGCCCTGTTATTAAAGGCTGATTAGAGTCATGAAGGATCCCATTGTAGTGCCCTGTTATTAAAGGCTGATTAGAGTCATGAAGGATCCCATTGTAGTGCCCTGTTATTAAAGGCTGATTAGAGTCATGAAGGATCCCATTGTAGTGCCCTGTTATTAAAGGCTGATTAGAGTCATGAAGTATCCCATTGTAGTGCCCTGTTATTAAAGGCTGATTAGTCATGAAGCATCCCATTGTAGTGCCCTGTTATTAAAGGCTGATTAGAGTTGAAGGATCCCAGTAGTGCCCTGTTATTAAAGGCTGATTAGAGTCATGAAGGATCCCATTGTAGTGCCCTGTTATGAAAAGGCTGATTAGAGTCATGAAGGATCCCATCGTACTGCCCTGTTATTAAAGGCTGATTAGAGTCATGAAGGATCCCATTGTAGTGCCCTGTTATTAAAGGCTGATTAGAGTCATGAAGGATCCCATTGTAGTGCCCTGTTATTAAAGGCTGATTAGAGTCATGAAGGATCCCATTGTACTGCCCTGTTATTAAAGGCTGATTAGAGTCATGAAGGATCCCATTGTAGTGCCCTGTTATTGTTGATTTAAAGGATCCCATTGTAGTGCCCTGTTATTAAAGGCTGATTAGAGTCATGAAGGATCCCATCGTACTGCCCTGTTATTAAAGGCTGATTAGAGTCATGAAGGATCCCATTGTAGTGCCCTGTTATTAAAGGCTGATTAGAGTCATGAAGGATCCCATTGTAGTGCCCTGTTATTAAAGGCTGATTAGAGTCATGAAGGATCCCATTGTAGTGCCCTGTTATTAAAGGCTGATTAGAGTCATGAAGGGTCCCATTGTAGTGCCCTGTTATTAAAGATTGATTAGTCATGAAGGATCCCCTAGTGCCCTGTTATTAAAGGCTGATTAGAGTCATGAAGGATCCCATTGTAGTGCCCTGTTATTAAAGGCTGATTAGAGTCATGAAGGATCCCATTGTACTGCCCTGTTATTAAAGGCTGATTAAGTCATGAAGGATCCCATTGTAGTGCCCTGTTATTAAAGGCTGATTAGAGTCATGAAGGATCCCATTGTAGTGCCCTGTTATTAAAGGCTGATTAGAGTCATGAAGGATCCCATTGTAGTGCCCTGTTATTAAAGGCTGATTAGAGTCATGAAGGATCCCATTGTAGTGCCCTGTTATTAAAGATTGATTAGTCATGAAGGATCCCATTGTAGTGCCCTGTTATTAAAGGCTGATTAGAGTCATGAAGGATCCCATTGTAGTGCCCTGTTATTAAAGGCTGATTAGAGTCATGAAGGATCCCATTGTAGTGCCCTGTTATTAAAGGCTGATTAGAGTCATGAAGGATCCCATTGTACTGCCCTGTTATTAAAGGCTGATTAGAGTCATGAAGGATCCCATTGTAGTGCCCTGTTATTAAAGGCTGATTAGTCATGAAGGATCCCATTGTAGTGCCCTGTTATTAAAGGCTGATTAGAGTCATGAAGGATCCCATTGTAGTGCCCTGTTATTAAAGGCTGATTAGAGTCATGAAGTGCCCTGTTATTAAAGGCCCATTGCATCCCATTGTAGTGCCCTGTTATTAAAGGCTGATTAGAGTCATGAAGGATCCCATTGTAGTGCCCTGTTATTAAAGGCTGATTAGGGTCATGAAGTATCCATCGTACTGCCCTGTTATTAAAGGCTGATTAGTGTCATGAAGGATCCCATTGTAGTGCCCTGTTATTAAAGGCTGATTAGAGTCATGAAGGATCCCATTGTAGTGCCCTGTTATTAAAGGCTGATTAGAGTCATGAAGGATCCCATTGTAGTGCCCTGTTATTAAAGGCTGATTAGAGTCATGAAGGATCCCATTGTAGTGCCCTGTTATTAAAGGCTGATTAGAGTCATGAAGGATCCCTGTTATTAAAGGCTGATTAGAGTCATGATCCCATTGTAGTGCCCTGTTATTAAAGGCTGATTAGAGTCATGAAGGATCCCATCGTACTGCCCTGTATTAAAGGCTGATTAGAGTCATGAAGGGTCCCATTGTAGTGCCCTGTTATTAAAGATTGATTAGTCATGAAGGATCCCATTGTAGTGCCCTGTTATTAAAGGCTGATTAGAGTCATGAAGGCTCCCATTGTAGTGCCCTGTTATTAAAGGCTGATTAGAGTCATGAAGGATCCCATTGTAGTGCCCTGTTATTAAAGGCTGATTAGAGTCATGAAGGATCCCATTGTAGTGCCCTGTTATTAAAGGCTGATTAGAGTCATGAAGGATCCCATTGTAGTGCCCTGTTATTAAAGGCTGATTAGAGTCATGAAGGATCCCATTGTAGTGCCCTGTTATTAAAGGCTGATTAGAGTCATGAAGTATCCCATTGTAGTGCCCTGTTATTAAAGGCTGATTAGAGTCATGAAGGATCCCATTGTAGTGCCCTGTTATTAAAGACTGATTAGAGTCATGAAGGATCCCATTGTAGTGCCCTGTTATTAAAGGCTGATTAGTCATGAAGGATCCCATTGTAGTGCCCTGTATTAAAGGCTGATTAGAGTCATGAAGGATCCCATTGTAGTGCCCTGTTATTAAAGGCTGATTAGAGTCATGAAGGATCCCATTGTAGTGCCCTGTTATTAAAGGCTGATTAGAGTCATGAAGGATCCCATTGTAGTGCCCTGTTATTAAAGGCTGATTAGAGTCATGAAGGATCCCATTGTAGTGCCCTGTTATTAAAGGCTGATTAGAGTCATGAAGGATCCCATTGTAGTGCCCTGTTATTAAAGGCTGATTAGAGTCATGAAGGATCCCATCGTAGTGCCTGTATTAAAGGCTGATTAGTCATGAAAAGTGCCCTGTTATTATTGATTAGTCATGAAGGATCCCATTGTAGTGCCCTGTTATTAAAGGCTGATTAGAGTCATGAAGGCTCCCATTGTAGTGCCCTGTTATTAAAGGCTGATTAGAGTCATGAAGGATCCCATTGTACTGCCCTGTTATTAAAGGCTGATTAGAGTCATGAAGGATCCCATCGTACTGCCCTGTTATTAAAGGCTGATTAGAGTCATGAAGGATCCCATTGTAGTGCCCTGTTATTAAAGGCTGATTAGAGTCATGAAGGATCCCATTGTAGTGCCCTGTTATTAAAGGCTGATTAGAGTCATGAAGGATCCCATTGTAGTGCCCTGTTTATTAAAGTGCCCTGTTATTAGGCTTATTAGTCATGAAGCATCCATTGTAGTGCCCTGTTATTAAAGGCTGATTAGAGTCATGAAGGATCCCATTGTAGTGCCCTGTTATTAAAGGCTGATTATTAAAGTACTGCTGATTAAAGATTAGTGTCATGAAGGATCCCATTGTAGTGCCCTGTTATTAAAGGCTGATTAGAGTCATGAAGGATCCCATTGTAGTGCCCTGTTATTAAAGGCTGATTCCATGAAGGATCCCATTGTAGTGCCCTGTTATTAAAGGCTGATTAGAGTCATGAAGGATCCCATTGTACTGCCCTGTTATTAAAGGCTGATTAGAGTCATGAAGGATCCCATTGTAGTGCCCTGTTATTAAAGGCTGATTAGAGTCATGAAGGATCCCATTGTAGTGCCCTGTTATTAAAGGCTGATTAGAGTCATGAAGTATCCCATTGTAGTGCCCTGTTATTAAAGGCTGATTAGAGTCATGAAGGATCCCATTGTAGTGCCCTGTTATTAAAGGCTGATTAGAGTCATGAAGGATCCCATTGTAGTGCCCTGTTATTAAGGCTGATTAGGGTCATGAAGTATCCCATCGTACTGCCCTGTTATTAAAGGCTGATTAGTGTCATGAAGGATCCCATTGTACTGTCCTGTTCCCAGTCATGAAGGATCCCATTGTAGTGCCCTGTTATTAAAGGCTGATTAGTCATGAAGGATCCCATTGTAGTGCCCTGTTATTAAAGGCTGATTAGTGAAGGATCCCATCGTACTGCCCTGTTATTAAAGGCTGATTAGAGTCATGAAGGATCCCATTGTTGTGCCCTGTTATTAAAGGCTGATTAGAGTCATGAAGGATCCCATTGTAGTGCCCTGTTATTAAAGGCTGATTAGAGTCATGAAGGATCCCATTGTAGTGCCCTGTTATTAAAGGTTGATTAGAGTCATGAAGGATCCCATTGTAGTGCCCTGTTATTAAAGGCTGATTAAGTCATGAAGGATCCCATTGTAGTGCCCTGTTATTAAAGGCTGATTAGAGTCATGAAGGATCCCATTGTAGTGCCCTGTTATTAAAGGCTGATTAGAGTCATGAAGGATCCCATCGTACTGCCCTGTTATTAAAGGCTGATTAGAGTCATGAAGGATCCCATTGTAGTGCCCTGTTATTAAAGGTTGATTAGAGTCATGAAGGATCCCATTGTAGTGCCCTGTTATTAAAGGCTGATTAGAGTCATGAAGGATCCCATTGTAGTGCCCTGTTATTAAAGGCTGATTAGAGTCATGAAGGATCCCATTGTAGTGCCCTGTTATTAAAGGCTGATTAGAGTCATGAAGGATCCCATTGTACTGTGCCCTGTTATTAAAGGCTGATTAGTCATGAAGGATCCCATTGTAGTGCCCTGTTATTAAAGGCTGATTAGAGTCATGAAGGATCCCATTGTAGTGCCCTGTTATTAAAGGCTGATTAGAGTCATGAAGGATCCCATTGTAGTGCCCTGTTATTAAAGGCTGATTAGAGTCATGAAGGATCCCATCGTACTGCCCCTGATTAGAGTATTAAAGGCTGATTAAGACTGATTAGTCATGAAGGATCCCATTGTAGTGCCCTGTTATTAAAGGCTGATTAGAGTCATGAAGGATCCCATTGTACTGCCCTGTTATTAAAGGCTGATTAAAGTCATGAAGGATCCCATGTACTGCCCTGTTATTAAAGGCTGATTAGAGTCATGAAGGATCCCATTGTAGTGCCCTGTTATTAAAGGCTGATTAGAGTCATGAAGGATCCCATTGTAGTGCCCTGTTATTAAAGGCTGATTAGAGTCATGAAGGATCCCATCGTACTGCCTGTATTAAAGGCTGATTAGAGTCATGAAGGGTCCCATTGTAGTGCCCTGTTATTAAAGATTGATTAGTCATGAAGGATCCCATTGTAGTGCCCTGTTATTAAAGGCTGATTAGAGTCATGAAGGATCCCATCGTACTGCCCTGTTATTAAAGGCTGATTAGAGTCATGAAGGATCCCATTGTAGTGCCCTGTTATTAAAGGCTGATTAGAGTCATGAAGGATCCCATTGTAGTGCCCTGTTATTAAAGGCTGATTAGAGTCATGAAGGATCCCATTGTAGTGCCCTGTTATTAAAGGCTGATTAGAGTCATGAAGGATCCCATTGTAGTGCCCTGTTATTAAAGGCTGATTAGAGTCATGAAGGATCCCATTGTAGTGCCCTGTTATTAAAGGCTGATTAGAGTCATGAAGGATCCCATTGTAGTGCCCTGTTATTAAAGGCTGATTAGAGTCATGAAGGATCCCATTGTAGTGCCCTGTTATTAAAGGCTGATTAGAGTCATGAAGGATCCCATTGTAGTGCCCTGTTATTAAAGGCTGATTAGAGTCATGAAGGATCCCATTGTAGTGCCCTGTTATTAAAGGCTGATTAGAGTCATGAAGGATCCCATTGTAGTGCCCTGTTATTAAAGGCTGATTAGAGTCATGAAGGATCCCATTGTAGTGCCCTGTTATTAAAGGCTGATTAGAGTCATGAAGGATCCCATTGTAGTGCCCTGTTATTAAAGGCTGATTAGAGTCATGAAGGATCCCATTGTAGTGCCCTGTTATTAAAGGCTGATTAGAGTCATGAAGGATCCCATCGTACTGCCCTGTATTAAAGGCTGTTTAGAGTATCCCCATTGTAGTGCCCTGTTATTAAAGACTGATTAGTCATGAAGGATCCCATTGTAGTGCCCTGTTATTAAAGGCTGATTAGAGTCATGAAGGATCCCATTGTAGTGCCCTGTTATTAAAGGCTGATTAGAGTCATGAAGGATCCCATCGTACTGCCCTGTTATTAAAAGGCTGATTAGAGTCATGAAGGATCCCATTGTAGTGCCCTGTTATTAAAGGCTGATTAGAGTCATGAAGGATCCCATTGTAGTGCCCTGTTATTAAAGGCTGATTAGAGTCATGAAGGATCCCATTGTAGTGCCCTGTATTAAAGGCTGATTAGAGTCATGAAGGTATCCCATTGTAGTGCCCTGTTATTAAAGGCTGATTAGTCATGAAGGATCCCATTGTAGTGCCCTGTTATTAAAGGCTGATTAGAGTCATGAAGGATCCCATTGTAGTGCCCTGTTATTAAAGGCTGATTAGTCATGAAGATCCCATTGTGTGCCCTGTTATTAAAGGCTGATTAAGTCATGAAGGATCCCATTGTAGTGCCCTGTTATTAAAGGCTGATTAGAGTCATGAAGGATCCCATGCCCTGTTATTAAAGGCTGATTAGTCATGATCCCATTGTAGTGCCCTGTTATTAAAGGCTGATTAGAGTCATGAAGGATCCCATCGTACTGCCCTGTTATTAAAGGCTGATTAGAGTCATGAAGGATCCCATGCCCTGTTATTAAAGGCTGATTGTCATGAAGGATCCCATTGTAGTGCCCTGTTATTAAAGGCTGATTAGTCATGAAGGATCCCATCGTACTGCCCTGTTATTAAAGGCTGATTAGAGTCATGAAGGATCCCATTGTAGTGCCCTGTTATTAAAGGCTGATCATGAAGGGATCCCATTGTAGTGCCCTGTTATTCCCAGTGTAGTCCCATTGTAGTGCCCTGTTATTAAAGGCTGATTAGAGTCATGAAGGATCCCATTGTAGTGCCCTGTTATTAAAGGCTGATTAGAGTCATGAAGGATCCCATCGTACTGCCCTGTTATTAAAGGCTGATTAGAGTCATGAAGGATCCCATTGTAGTGCCCTGTTATTAAAGGCTGATTAGAGTCATGAAGGATCCCATTGTAGTGCCCTGTTATTAAAGGCTGATTAGAGTCATGAAGGATCCCATTGTAGTGCCCTGTTATTAAAGGCTGATTAGAGTCATGAAGTATCCCATTGTAGTGCCCTGTTATTAAAGGCTTATTAGTCATGAAGCAGCCCATTGTAGTGCCCTGTTATTAAAGGCTGATTAGAGTCATGAAGGGTCCCATTGTAGTGCCCTGTTATTAAAGGCTGATTAGTCATGAAGGATCCCATTGTAGTGCCCTGTATTAAAGGCTGATTAGAGTCATGAAGGATCCCATTGTAGTGCCCTGTTATTAAAGGCTGATTAGAGTCATGAAGGATCCCATTGTAGTGCCCTGTTATTAAAGGCTGATTAGAGTCATGAAGGATCCCATCGTACTGCCCTGTATTAAAGGCTGATTAGAGTCATGAAGGTCCCATTGTAGTGCCCTGTTATTAAATTGATTAGTCATGAAGGATCCCATTGTAGTGCCCTGTTATTGAAGGCTGATTAGAGTCATGAAGGATCCCATTGTAGTGCCCTGTTATTAAAGGCTGATTAGAGTCATGAAGGATCCCATTGTAGTGCCCTGTTATTAAAGGCTGATTAGAGTCATGAAGGATCCCATTGTAGTGCCCTGTTATTAAAGGCTGATTAGTACTGCCCTGTCATTGAGTCAGGATCCCATTGTAGTGCCCTGTTATTAAAGGCTGATTAGAGTCATGAAGGATCCCATTGTAGTGCCCTGTTATTAAAGGCTGATTAAGTCATGAAGGATCCCATGTAGTGCCCTGTTATTAAAGGCTGATTAGAGTCATGAAGGGTCCCATTGTAGTGCCCTGTTATTAAAGGCTGATTAGTCATGAAGGATCCCATTGTAGTGCCCTGTTATTAAAGGCTGATTAGAGTCATGAAGGATCCCATTGTAGTGCCCTGTTATTAAAGGCTGATTTATGAAGGATCCCATTGACTGCCCTGTTATTAAAGGCTGATTAGAGTCATGAAGGATCCCATTGTAGTGCCCTGTTATTAAAGGCTGATTAGAGTCATGAAGGATCCCATTGTAGTGCCCTGTTATTAAAGGCTGATTAGAGTCATGAAGGATCCCATTGTAGTGCCCTGTTATTAAAGGCTGATTAGAGTCATGAAGTATCCCATTGTAGTGCCCTGTTATTAAAGGCTTATTAGTCATGAAGCATCCCATTGTAGTGCCCTGTTATTAAAGGCTGATTAGAGTCATGAAGGATCCCATTGTAGTGCCCTGTTATTAAAGGCTGATTAGGGTCATGAAGTATCCCATCGTACTGCCCTGTTATTAAAGGCTGATTAGTGTCATGAAGGATCCCATTGTACTGTCCTGTTATTAAAGGCTGATTAAAGTCATGAAGGATCCCATCGTACTGCCCTGTTATTAAAGACTGATTAGAGTCATGAAGGATCCCATCGTACTGCCCTGTTATTAAAGACTGATTAGAGTCATGAAGGATCCCATCGTACTGCCCTGTATTAAAGGCTGATTAGAGTCATGAAGGATCCCATTGTAGTGCCCTGTTATTAAAGGCTGATTAGAGTCATGAAGGATCCCATCGTACTGCCCTGTATTAAAGGCTGATTAGAGTCATGAAGGGTCCCATTGTAGTGCCCTGTTATTAAAGATTGATTAGTCATGAAGGATCCCATTGTAGTGCCCTGTTATTAAAGGCTGATTAGAGTCATGAAGGATCCCATCGTACTGCCCTGTTATTAAAGGCTGATTAGAGTCATGAAGGATCCCATTGTAGTGCCCTGTTATTAAAGACTGATTAGAGTCATGAAGGATCCCATTGTAGTGCCCCTGATTAGTTGAAGGATCCCATTGTAGTGCCCTGTTATTAAAGGCTGATTAGTCATGAAGGATCCCATTGAGTGCCCTGTTATTAAAGGCTGATTAGAGTCATGAAGGATCCCATTGTAGTGCCCTGTTATTAAAGGCTGATTAGAGTCATGAAGGATCCCATCGTACTGTGCCCTGTTATTAAAGGCTGATTAGTCATGAAGGATCCCATTGTAGTGCCCTGTATTAAAGGCTGATTAGAGTCATGAAGGGTCCCATTGTAGTGCCCTGTTATTAAAGATTGATTAGTCATGAAGGATCCCATTGTAGTGCCCTGTTATTAAAGGCTGATTAGAGTCATGAAGGATCCCATTGTAGTGCCCTGTTATTAAAGGCTGATTAGAGTCATGAAGGATCCCATTGTAGTGCCCTGTTATTAAAGGCTGATTAGAGTCATGAAGGATCCCATTGTAGTGCCCTGTTATTAAAGGCTGATTAGAGTCATGAAGGATCCCATCGTACTGCCCTGTTATTAAAGGCTGAGTCATGAAGGATCCCATTGTAGTGCCCTGTTATTAAAGGCTGATTAGAGTCATGAAGGATCCCATTGTAGTGCCCTGTTATTAAAGGCTGATTAAGTCATGAAGGATCCCATTGTAGTGCCCTGTTATTAAAGGCTGAGTTAGAGTCTGATCCCATTGTAGTGCCCTGTTATTAAAGGCTGATTAGAGTCATGAAGGATCCCATCGTACTGCCCTGTATTAAAGGCTGATTAGAGTCATGAAGGGTCCCATTGTAGTGCCCTGTTATTAAAGATTGATTAGTCATGAAGGATCCCATTGTAGTGCCCTGTTATTAAAGGCTGATTAGAGTCATGAAGGCTCCCATTGTAGTGCCCTGTTATTAAAGGCTGATTAGAGTCATGAAGGATCCCATTGTACTGCCCTGTTATTAAAGGCTGATTAGAGTCATGAAGGATCCCATCGTACTGCCCTGTTATTAAAGGCTGATTAGAGTCATGAAGGATCCCATTGTAGTGCCCTGTTATTAAAGGCTGATTAGAGTCATGAAGGATCCCATTGTAGTGCCCTGTTATTAAAGGCTGATTAAGTCATGAAGGTATCCCATTGTAGTGCCCTGTTATTAAAGGCTTATTAGTCATGAAGCATCCCATTGTAGTGCCCTGTTATTAAAGGCTGATTAGAGTCATGAAGGATCCCATTGTAGTGCCCTGTTATTAAAGGCTGATTAGGGTCATGAAGTATCCCATCGTACTGTGCCCTGTTATTAAAGGCTGATTAGAGTCATGAAGGATCCCATTGTAGTGCCCTGTTATTAAAGGCTGATTAGTGAAGGATCCCATCGTACTGCCCTGTTATTAAAGGCTGATTAGGGTCATGAAGGATCCCATTGTAGTGCCCTGTTATTAAAGGCTGATTAGAGTCATGAAGGATCCCCATTGTATGCCCCAGTCATGAAGGATCCCATTGTACTGCCCTGTTATTAAAGGCTGATTAGAGTCATGAAGGATCCCATTGTAGTGCCCTGTTATTAAAGGCTGATTAGGGTCATGAAGGATCCCATTGTAGTGCCCTGTTATTAAAGGCTGATTAGTCATGAAGGATCCCATTGTAGTGCCCTGTTATTAAAGGCTGATTAGAGTCATGAAGGATCCCATGTAGTGCCCTGTTATTAAAAAGGCTGATTAGAGTCATGAAGGATCCATCATGAAGATCCTGCCCTGTTATTAAAGGCTGATTAGAGTCATGAAGGATCCCATCGTACTGCCCTGTTATTAAAGGCTGATTAGGGTCATGAAGGATCCCATTGTAGTGCCCTGTTATTAAGGCTGATTAGAGTCATGAAGGATCCCATTGTAGTGCCCTGTTATTAAAGGCTGATTAGAGTCATGAAGGATCCCATTGTACTGCCCTGTTATTAAAGGCTGATTAGAGTCATGAAGGATCCCATTGTAGTGCCCTGTTATTAAAGGCTTATTAGTCATGAAGGATCCCATTGTAGTGCCCTGTTATTAAAGGCTGATTAGAGTCATGAAGGATCCCATCGTACTGCCCTGTTATTAAAGGCTGATTAGAGTCATGAAGGATCCCATTGTAGTGCCCTGTTATTAAAGTCTGATTAGAGTCATGAAGGATCCCATTTAGTGCCCTGTTATTAAAGGCTGATTAGTCATGAAGGATCCCATTGTAGTGCCCTGTTATTAAAGGCTGATTAGAGTCATGAAGGATCCCATTGTAGTGCCCTGTTATTAAAAGGCTGATTAGAGTCATGAAGGATCCCATTGTAGTGCCCTGTTATTAAAGGCTGATTAGAGTCATGAAGGATCCCATCGTACTGCCCTGTATTAAAGGCTGATTAGAGTCATGAAGGGTCCCATTGTAGTGCCCTGTTATTAAAGATTGATTAGTCATGAAGGATCCCATTGTAGTGCCCTGTTATTAAAGGCTGATTAGAGTCATGAAGGATCCCATTGTAGTGCCCTGTTATTAAAGGCTGATTAGAGTCATGAAGGATCCCATTGTAGTGCCCTGTTATTAAGGCTGATTAAGTCATGAAGGATCCCATTGTAGTGCCCTGTTATTAAAGGCTGATTAGAGTCATGAAGGATCCCATCGTACTGCCCCTGTTATTAAAGGCTGATTAGAGTCATGAAGGATCCCATTGTAGTGCCCTGTTATTAAAGGCTGATTAGAGTCATGAAGGATCCCATTGTAGTGCCTGTTATTAAAGGCTGATTAAGTCATGAAGGATCCCATTGTAGTGCCCTGTTATTAGGCTGAGTCATGAAGGATCCCATTGTAGTGCCCTGTTATTAAAAGGCTGATTAAGGTCAAAGGCTGCCCTGTATTAAAAGGCTGATTAGAGTCATGAAGGGTCCCATTGTAGTGCCCTGTTATTAAAGATTGATTAGTCCGAAGGATCATTGTAGTGCCCTGTTATTAAAGGCTGATTAAGTCATGAAGGCTCCATTGTAGTGCCCTGTTAAAGGCTGATTAGGGATCATTGTACTGCCCTGTTATTAAAGGCTGATTAGAGTCATGAAGGATCCCATCGTACTGCCCTGTTATTAAAGGCTGATTAGAGTCATGAAGGATCCCATTGTAGTGCCCTGTTATTAAAGGCTGATTAAGTCATGAAGGATCCCATTGTAGTGCCCTGTTATTAAAGGCTGAAGACTGAGTATCCCATTGAGTGCCCTGTTATTAAAGGAGTCATGAAGCATCCCATTGTAGTGCCTGTTATTAAAGGCTGATTAGTCATGAAGGAAAGTGCTGTTATTAAGGCTGATTAGGGTCATGAAGTATCCCATCGTACTGCCCTGTTATTAAAGGCTGATTAGTGTCATGAAGGATCCCATTGTACTGTCCTGTTATTAAAGGCTGATTATCATGGAAAAGGATCCCATCGTACTGCCCTGTTATTAAAGACTGATTAGAGTCATGAAGGATCCCATTGTAGTGCCCTGTATTAAAGGCTGATTAGAGTCATGAAGGATCCCATCGTACTGCCCTGTTATTAAAGGCTGATTAGAGTCATGAAGGATCCCATTGTACTGCCCTGTTATTAAAGGCTGATTAGAGTCATGAAGGATCCCATTGTAGTGCCCTGTTATTAAAGGCTGATTAAAGTCATGAAGGATCCCATCGTACTGCCCTGTATTAAAGGCTGATTAGGGTCATGAAGGATCCCATTGTAGTGCCCTGTATTAAAGGCTGATTAGAGTCATGAAGGATCCCATCGTACTGCCCTGTTATTAAATTCTGATTAGAGTCATGAAGGATCCCATCGTACTGCCCTGTTATTAAAGGCTGATTAGAGTCATGAAGGATCCATCGTACTGCCCTGTTATTAAAGGCTGATTAGAGTCATGAAGGATCCCATTGTAGTGCCCTGTTATTAAATGCTGATTAGAGTCATGAAGGATCCCATCGTACTGCCCTGTTATTAAAGGCTGATTAGAGTCATGAAGGATCCCATCGTACTGCCCTGTATTAAAGGCTGATTAAAGTCATGAAGGATCCCATCGTACTGTCCTGTTATTAAAGTCTGATTAGAGTCATGAAGGATCCCATTGTACTGCCCTGTTATTAAAGGCTGATTAGAGTCATGAAGGATCCCATCGTACTGTCCTGTTATTAAAGTCTGATTAGAGTCATGAAGGATCCCATTGTACTGCCCTGTTATTAAAGGCTGATTAGAGTCATGAAGGATCCATCGTACTGCCCTGTTATTTAAGGCTGATTAGA